>NW_027496630.1:0-192535 GCF_021521415.1 Bidens hawaiensis
GTCTCCATCAAGAAATCTTTGGGGAAGAAGCTCTCTGATGTCCCCGTCGTGCGTGAATTTCCAGACGTTTTTCCTAAAGACTTACCCGGACTTCCTCCTAGCCGACAAGTCAAATTCCACATCGAGTTAGTTCCCGGTGCAACCCCCGTGGCAAAATCTCCGTATCGTTTGGCTCCGTCTGAAATGCAGGAATTATCGAGCCAGCTGCAGGAACTACTGGACAAGGGTTTTATTCGCCCTAGTTCGTCTCCATGGGGAGCTCCAGTCCTCTTCGTCAAGAAGAAGGACGGATCTTTCCGGATGTGCATAGACTATCGTGAGCTTAACAAACTCACAGTCAAGAATCGGTATCCATTACCGAGGATTGACGATCTTTTCGACCAGCTGCAAGGAGCCACCTACTTTTCCAAGATCGACCTACGCTCAGGTTATCACCAAGTGCGTGTCATGGAGGACGACATCGCGAAAACCGCTTTCAGAACTCGATATGGACACTACGAGTTCCTAGTCATAGCCTTTTGGTTTGACGAATGCCCCTGCAGTGTTCATGGATCTCATGAATCGCATTTGTCGTCCATACCTGGACCAGTTTGTTATCGTCTTCATTGACGATATTCTCGTTTATTCCCGCTCTAAAGCCGACCATGAGCTTCATCTCAGGCTTACCTTGGATCTGCTGAGGAAAGAGCAACTCTACGCCAAATTCTCCAAATGCGAATTCTGGCTAAGGGAAGTTCAATTCTTAGGTCACATCATTAACAAGGAAGGCATTCATGTCGACCCTGCCAAGATTGAAGCCATAAAAAAATGGGGAGCGCCTACAACGCCAACCGAAATTCGTTCATTTCTTGGTTTGGCTGGGTACTACCGTCGATTCATCTCGAACTTTTCAAAGATCGCGTTGCCCCTCACAATGTTAACTCAAAAAGGGGAACCATTCTTTTGGAACCAAGAGCAAGAAGAGGCTTTCCAAACATTGAAACATAAACTCTGCCATGCACCAATCCTGTCGCTTCCTGAGGGTAACGATGATTTTGTTGTTTATTGCGACGCCTCGAGCCAAGGTCTAGGCTGCGTCTTAATGCAACGCGGTAAGGTCGTCGCTTACGCCTCGCGTCAACTCAAGAGTCATGAGAGGAATTATGTCACTCACGACTTGGAATTGGGTGCTGTGGTCTTTGCCTTAAAAATATGGAGACACTACCTATACGGTACGAAATGTGTCATCTTCACCGACCACAAGAGCCTACAACACATCCTCAACCAAAGGGAGCTAAATATGCGACAACGTCGATGGGTTGAACTCCTAAGTGACTATGACTGCGAAATCCGCTACCACCCTGGAAAGGCTAACGTAGTGGCTGACGCGTTAAGTCGCAAGGAAAGGACCCAGTTGCATGCGATCCGTATTCAGTCCAATCTTCCCTCCTTGGTTCTTGAAGCTCAAAAGCAAGCGATTGCTGGTGGTGATCTCAAAAATATGCTATCTTGCGGTGCCGAACGGAAGTTTGAAACCAAGTCTGATGGTATACTTTACTACTTAAATCGCATGTGGATTCCAAACTC
The DNA here is from genome assembly GCF_021521415.1 of Bidens hawaiensis. NCBI lineage: Eukaryota > Viridiplantae > Streptophyta > Magnoliopsida > Asterales > Asteraceae > Bidens > Bidens hawaiensis. The sequence continues at coordinate 1,567 of NW_027496630.1, forward strand.
TGAACCACTTCGAGAACTTATCCTGAACGAAGCGCACAAATCCAGATACTCTATTCACCCGGGCAGTGATAAAATGTATCAGAATCTCAAGTCTCATTTCTGGTGGCCGGGTATGAAGAAAGACATAGCTTTATACGTCGGTAAGTGTCTAACATGCTCGCGGATCAAGACTGAACATCAGAGACCATCTGGCCTGTTACAAAAACCGATCATACCGCAGTGGAAGTGGGACGAAGTCGCTATGGACTTCATTACCAAACTCCCGCGGACACCCAGCGGTTATGACACGATTTGGGTTATCGTGGATTACTTGACCAAGTCTGCCCACTTTCTCCCTGTCCGCGAGGACTACACTACGGAGAAGCTGGCGCGGATTTACATTCGTGAGATCGTAACCCGTCACGGTGTGCCTAAGGGCATCACGTCTGACCGTGACCCCTCTTTTGCGTCAAGGTTCTGGAAGTCATTTCAGAAAGCCTTTGGGACAAGTGTGAAACTTAGCTCTGCCTATCATCCTGAAACGGACGGACAGAGCGAAAGGACCATACAAACCCTGGAGGATATGCTCAGAGCCTGTATCCTTGAATTCGGTAGTAGCTGGGAGACTCACCTTCCTCTTGCAGAGTTCTCATACAATAACAGCTATCATGCTACCATCAAATGCGCGCCATTCGAGGCACTCTATGGCAGGAAATGTCGTTCCCCACTGTGTTGGTCCGAGACCGGAGATTCTCAAATCCTCGGCCCGGAACTGATACAGGAAACCACTGACAGTATCGCCATCATTCAGCAAAGACTTAAGGACGCCCGCTGTCGACACAAGTATTACGCTGACAAACGCCGCAAACCTCTGGAGTTCCAAATAGGCGATCACGTAATGCTCAAAGTTTCCCCCTGGAAGGGCATTGTTCGCTTCGGGAAAAAGGGAAAGTTTGCTCCAAGGTACGTAGGACCTTTCAAGATCATCGAAAAGGTCGGACCTGTAGCCTATCGCTTGGAATTGCCTCCAGAACTCAGCCGTGTTCACAACGTTTTTCATGTGTCGCAACTCAAAAAGTGCCTCGTTGACGAGACCGCTCAAATCCCGATCGACACGGTTCACATCGACGACAAACTATACTTTGTTGAGGAACCTGTCGAGATCCTAGATCGAGAAGTCAAAAAGACTAAGCGAAGCCGGATACCTATAGTCAAGGTACGTTGGAACAACCATCGTGGACCCGAGTTCACATGGGAACGAGAGGATAAGATGAAGGAGGAATACCCTCATCTGTTCGCATAGTCATCATCTTTGTAATTCTAGAAATCTTGGAGTCTATGTAATCGTAATCATGTAATCAGGGACCAATATCAATCAATGAAGTATCATGTTGTTCCTATTTGCTTATAAATATTCTCTTATTTGCATAACACCAAGTTTGGCTACCCATGACTCGTGCTGGAAAACACAAGTTGTGCATACTTAATCATGTAAACATTGGGGTAAACTATGTATCATTGAGCCAAAATTTGTCATCATTCTAACATTCATGAAGCATGGTTGTGTGTGTGTGTGTGGTGTCGTGTCGATTTTTCTAGCCGCACACAATGGAGTTTATACATTGATACAAGGTGAACTCGTAATTATAGTCCGGAATATAATAACATCAAGTTCACAGGTGTATACGTGTATAAACAATATGCTATTGTGTAACTATGAGTCGTGAACTCAAGCTTCGTGTAGGGAATTAATCAATGAATGTTGAAGGAGTGGTGGGTTAGCCGCTGGTACACCCTATATATAAACCCCTTCGGCACAAGTTGATTATGTCTGAAGCGAGACTTGGAATTAGGGACTCATAGTTAGCGTGGCAGCTGTGAGGCGTTAAATTCAAGGGTTATTGAGGGAATTATTCATTGGAGATTGAAGGAGTGGTGGGTTAGCCGCTGGTACACCCTATATATAAACCCCTTCAATCCGAAATGAATATGTCTGATGTAAAGCTTGAAGGTGATGCCTTGTAGTGGAAAATAGTGTGTCGTCCTGTGTGTCATTGAACTAATAGGAGTCGAAAGAAACACCCAAGTGGAGTTGAGGGAGTGGTGGGTTAGCCGCTGGTACACCCTATATATAAACCCCTTCAACTTGATTTGGGTGGTATCCAAGACGAATATTAGGGGTAGTGGCGCATAGTGGTCATCATGGGATCATTTAATCTAAAACATCATTGCATCAACTATACTAAATTCTAAATTTCGGGACGAAATTCCTCTAAATTGGGGAGGATGTAACGCCCTGAAATTCGATTGGTAAACTAGGATCGTGAAATCATCGGAAACTATAGACTTTGGGATTCTGGACGATAAGTTCGGAACCCATATCATTGGAAAAATCTGCTTTTATCATTTAAAATGTTTATTTTATAAAACGACATTTACGCCTGAAAAATATTAATTTTTATGCTTTCGAAAAATTAAATATTCTTATTTAAAAAGATTTCAAATAATTATTCGGAAAATGGTTTTATAAAAGTTTTGCTGAAAAAGTTTTAGTTTGTTTAAAAACTTATGAACTCGACTAGTCTTGACCCGTCGGTAGCCTAAACCCGAACCCGAGTCACCCGAGTATTTAAGCGGAAAATCAAGTATTCTTACACCATCTCTTTCATTTCCACCAACACTTCCCACCCAAACACTCTCATTCTAGAGAGAGAAACTAGAGAGAGAAAGTCTTCAAACTTCAAATCCGAGTCCACAAATCTGTTTGTTGATGTTCTTGGTAAGATCTTCTTGAAAATCATCCATTTTCATAACCATTTTCGGCCTCAAATCGAGCAAAAACACCCATTTTCGTTTCTTGAGTTTTCGGGTCAAAAACCGTCTTGTTTTGGTGTCAAAATGCAGGCTTTTGTGTTTAAAATCACTGGGAATCGATAGTCCCTTCAATCCCGAGCATTTCCATGTCAAAAACTTCGATTTTGGGTCAAAAATCTGGAAAAATCTGAAAAACCCGTAGGTTTCTCCGTCGCCCAGCTTGAAGGAGTCGAATCAGACTCATTCGATCGAATCAGTCGATCGAATCAGCCCATTCGATCGAACCAGTCGATCGAACCAGTCCGGTCGACCGAATAGGAAAGCAACCGAATGGTCTCCAACTCATTCGACCGAATGAGTTTCGTATTCGATCGAACGAGTGTCTATTCGATCGAACAAGTTCCATGTTCGACCGAACGAGTTTTCCCAACTGGTTCGACCAAATGTGTTTCTAGTTCGATCGAGTGTGCCTCAGATTCGATCGAATGTGTGTCTATTCGATCGAATGTGTGTCTATTCGATCGAATGTGTGTCTATTCGATCGAATGTGTGTCTATTCGATCGAATGTGTGTCTATTCGATCGAATGTGTGTCTATTCGATCGAACAAGTTCCTATTCGATCGAACGTGTTCCTATTCGATCGAATCAAGCCAGAACCAAGCTGTTTTCGTCTTTAAAACCCAGTTTTTGCTCGAGGTCACGTAAGCTTGTTTTCTTAGACTTATAGCACGTTGTTAACCTTATATATATGTCCAACTCTAGGCTAAGGAGATCTATTGTAGCACCATCCTAACCCAAGATCAAGGTGAGTTCATAGCCCCTATTTAAGCTTTTCAAAACTATGGGGTGGAAACATGGTAACTTTACACGTTTGGATAAAATCATTTATGCAAACATTCTTTAAACTATAAACATTTGGATTTCTACACACGTGCGGAAATCCACGAGCTTCTTGGTAATCTATAAACTTTGGAAATCTATGAACATGGGGAAAACCCATTAACTCATGGAGATCTAAGAACATTGGAAATCAATGAGTATGGGAAATTCTGTGAACATTGACATCATGGGAACGGGAATCAAATTCATATCATCATAGTCATTGTGTCAGCATGGAAATCTAGAGATCAAAACATCATGAGTTGAATTGGACGCGAGAGTCTATTCTACTCTCGGTAGAACTCACGACCATGAGTGGCATTCTATTCTCGGTGGCACTCGTAACTCATGGGATTTCATACTAGTCTCGGTGAAATCCATAACTCTTGAGGACCTATACTATTCTCGGTAGGGACCAAGGGAACCCAGGATTTCTTTGGGGTGTCTATCCTACTCTCGGTAGAACCTAGCTGAGTCCTGGATGGCAAGAACGAGGTAGTCTTGGTTTAAGTCTTACGTGAGTTCAATCAAGTCTTGTGTGATCATTGGGTTTCATCATCATTCATCATCATCATCATTTGTTCACCATCATCTTGGATACTAGTAAACAATGGGATTTTGGTGTTGGTTTATCTAGTAAACTTAGCATGCTCAAATCTATATGTCCTTGTTTATGCTTAACTGTTATGTGCTACATGTACCGTTGGGAGACCGCAAATCTTTGAGTAATCTTATCACATACGACTCTAATGGGAGATTGATAAGCCCGTTGAGAGCCCAGGAGAACATTTCATGTTTGACTTACTACAAAAACCTCTGTGGGAAAACCAAGAGATCTTTTCTTACAAACCATTTTAAAAACTGGGAATTATACCCAAACATAGTAGTATAAGTTGTAGGAGTGGTGGGTTAGCCGCAGGTACACCCTATATATAAACCCCTACAACCTATACTAGTATGTTTGTGTATAAAACTCTTTTCTTTAAACCTATGAATTCACTCATCTACTTTATGTAGTTGACAGTTTGTTACATGTTTTCAGGAAATAATGCAGCAAGAAATCCCTAGCAAGTTTAGAGGCCTTAGAAAGATGAAGGCTAGACTAGGAGTTGTTGGAAACTTGACATTTTGTATTAAAATAATTTGTTTCATGTTACCTGGTTGATGTAATATTTGACATTTTGGTTATGTTTATGCATTTAGACTTTTATACTATTGTGCTCAACAATCACGACTTAGTCGCCGCACCTCGATTTTTCCGCCATCACGATCGGGGTGTGACAGCTGGTCCAAACCAGTGCTACCGATGTGGGAGAAAGGGGCACCTCTCCCGTGAATGCACCGAGGACCAGAAGTGTTACAGGTGTGGTAAGTCAGGTCACATAGCTAGGGAGTGTGGAGAAGCCGTAGCAGTGAGGGAAGGAAGAGGAAACGCGTGAAAGGATGGTCTATTAACTGCTAAGGAGGTAGCAGGAAAGTAAGTGGCATGTCACAGTTGTCTTATGTTTAGTAGTTAAAGAGTGTTTTATGTTACATTTGAACCTATGTTTGTTTAGCAAGCTTGAATGATTTACTTTTATGTTATGAGGTACTTGTGACTTCTTGTGCTTTGGTATGAACGATCTATGAATTTAACTTGAATGCATGTTGGTTATAATAAATAGTTGTGTGATGGTAAAGCGTCGCCTTAGGAGTTAGCGTTATTATATAAACAAGGTTCCTCGGGAAGGCGATACGAGACTTGGTACATCGAGGGCTTCATGGACAAGCTACCGTAATAGCTAAAACACATGATCACCGCTCGATGACTACAAGTCAGGAGTAAGAGGGATAACTCAGAAAGCGAAGGCGATTCAATAAAGCGTGTAAATATAAGAAGTTTTCCTTTTATAGGGAATAAGTTAGGTTTCGGGGAAGAAACCTCTTTAAGGAGGGAAGACTTGTAACATCCCGAAATTTCAAGATAATATTAATTATATTATTTAATAATAGAGGGAAAGTTTACTCGGGTTAGCAGGAAATAAATAAAAGAATAGGAGTTGGTATGGGTCGGGCTAGTGTCGGGTAATGGACGTTGGTTATGGATTTGGATTAATTGAGATGGGTTAAATGAGAATGGGATTTAAGGGATATAAATATCCCCTAAACCCAAAATATCTTCATTCTCACCCTACACCCTAAAACTCCTAACACACATACACACACATTCTAACCGATCAAGATTCGGAGCCGAGACCCGAGATTTTGTTGGTAGATCTGAGTTGGTAAGGTAAGAACAAATCCAACAAAGCTTATATTACTGTAAATGGTTAGGATTGGATGGGTTAACCGGACCCGAAACCCAAACTGCCCAAATCGGACCCCTAAAACGTCGATTTTAGGCCGATTTGATGGTTGGGATTTGTAGGCGCCGATCATACGATTCCGTGGGTACCAAAATCGAGTTAATTGGCTAAGAAACGAAGGAGTTATGGGCAAACAGATCTGCAGCGCGATAACTTCGCCTGCAAGATTAAGTTCGCCTGATGAACTTCGCCTTCAAGCGTAACTTCGCCTTCAAGCGTAACTTCGCCTGAAGCCAAGTTCGCCTAAGGATAACTTCGCCTGAAGCCAAGTTCGCCTAAGGTTTAACTTCGCCTGAAGCCAAGTTCGCCTAAGGTTTAACTTCGCCTGAAGCCAAGTTCGCCTAAGGTTTAACTTCGCCTGAAGCCAAGTTCGCCTAAGGTTTAACTTCGCCTGAAGCCAAGTTCGCCTAAGGTTTAACTTCGCCTGAAGCCAAGTTTGCCTAAGGTTTAACTTCGCCTAAAGCTAAGTTCGCCTGAGGTTTAACTTCGCCTGAAGCCAAGTTCGCCCGAGGGTTAACTTCGCCTAAAGCCAAGTTTGATTAGAAAATAAGTTATCAAGCGATAAGTTAAGTAAGCTAATACTAGGCCACCAGATTAGATCAGACGAGTATTGATACGTGTAACTTGTACAGTCAGCCGAGCTCAGATAGAGAACGGATTTACAGCTATCAGAAAAAGAAGCAGAGTTCAGGTGAGTTTCTAGCCCCATTCCTTGTTATGTTTTCGGGGCTGTGTGCATACTTGATGTGTTGTTAATACATTTATCCTAAGTGATAAGTGTATGCCATATGTGATATATGTGATATGTATGAATGATTGCTTGATGGTACGTGAACGATCTTCGGATATTGCACGTACTGTCAGGTTGTAACGTTATAAATATGGTAAGTATGATATGTATGTTTATGTGTATGAACGTAATAAAGTTAATAAAAGAAGGAAATGACGGTTGTATGGTTGTATGGTTACGAAAAGGGTATCGAGCCCTAAGAATACTCGAGGTATGATGTATGGTTGTATGGTAACGAAGAGGGAATCGAACCCTACTAATATTCGAAAACAAGGGACCAGACCCTTATAATATCTGTGATGTTAGGGACCAGACCCTTATAATATCTGTGATGTTAGGGACCAGACCCTTACAATATCTGTGAGGATAGGGACCAGACCCTCATAATATCTGTGATGTTAGGGACCAGACCCTTATAATATCTGTGATGTTAGGGACCAGACCCTTATAATATCTGTGATGTTAGGGACCAGACCCTTATAATATCTGTGATGTTAGGGACCAGACCCTCATAATATCTGTGATGTTAGGGACCAGACCCTTATAATATCTGTGATGTTAGGGACCAGACCCTTATAATATCTGTGAGGTTATAGGGCGAAAGGCTCTTTAAAACGTATGATTATGAATGTAAAGAAAGTATGTAAGTAAGAAAGAAAGTATGTAAGTAAGAATGAAGGTATGAGTACTTATGTGTGTATGAAAGAAAGTTATGAGGTTAAGTACGTATGTATGTAAGAAGGTATTGTATGATATTGTATGATTAACTAGAACTCACTCAGCGTAGCTGACTTTTAGTATGCACGCAGGTGAGTAGGATGAGACAGCTGGCTTGAGTGGAGGACACATGGCAGAAGACTAAAGCCTGGCATCTGAAGATCTGATATGTTTTATAAGTTATGTTTTGATTTTGAAAGACAAGAGGAATGTTTTAAGACATGATTATGAATTGATATGTAATGTTTTATGAAAGTTTTATATTCCGCGTAAAGTTTTAATAAACTCTGATTTGAAGGACTGTGTTTATGAGTAAATCCGACGCTAAAGTAGGGCCACCGGGTTCGGGGCCTTACACAGCCTATCAAGCCCCCAATTGCATTAAGCATTTTAAGTTCAAAAACCACGACTATACCTACCCCATCTCAGACAAAGAGAGCTAGAAAAACTAGAGTCAAAGCAAACTGGTTTGACAAATCACCATAAGCCAAGGACTCGTTAATGGTACTAAGTAGATACACTTGGTGAAATTTGATGGATGAATGGTCATGTGAAGGCTGTACGAGCTATTCCTAAATATTATTGGACTTTGTCCTATATATTTCCTAAAAAAATATTTATTGACTAAAAACCTTCGAGCCCCAATAGTGTATCCTCAGAGTCACCATCCCCTTGGTAACACGTAAACTCTAAGTCTCGTATAGTATGTGCAACTTTGGCCTCTTTTCCTATTTTTGAGAATGCTTCTTTGGCATTTTTCATTACATAACTTTCTCATGGTCATTTGATTTTCGAACCAATTTTTTGGAATACTCATAACTTTCATAACATACTTTTTTTTTTCTTTTTTCATTTTTTTTATTCTTTTTTCAATCTTTTTTTTTCTTTTTTTTATATCACCCTAAATTATATAACTATTTTCTAAGCTCGTAAAAAGATGGACATGTGGTAGTGTGATGATTTGAGTGCATCTAAGTCTTACCATCTCAAAGTTTTTAGATTATGGTAATCCTCCCTAAGCATCGAAATTCGGTTTCACCGTTTTTCAAATTATTATATATATAAAATTTGCTAAAGAGGACTATCAAAGCTAGTTGGGCCTACCGACACATCCCAAGTTTAGTGCGTTATCTTTTATTTAATCTCATATATAATAGTAATTTTAAAAACCAATCTCAAATTTTTCTATCATTTTCCATTATTTGCAAAATTTTCGTTAAATTTTCGGGACATTTTTCAATCAATTTTTTTTACACTTTTTCATTATTAATATATATATATATATATATATATATATATATATTTAATATAAAAACGTCAGTTTCCCATCCCCACACTTAAATGACACATTGTCCTCAATGAGACAGGAAAAAGACAAAAATTAAAGCACATTTAAATATAAGTAAAGTGGAACAGACTCCCCTGGTAAATATGACGATATTGCCTTGCGAGTCGTGTCCCATGCTCTCCTATTCGAACAAAAACCTCATACTCCAATGTTCTCTACCAAGCAGTCACTTACGAACGAAAGCGACAATCAATAAGTAAGTAGCCTTCCCACACTTGAATCAAACCATGTATCATCAAACTTCCACAGCAATCCTGGACCAACCTGAAAGCAAACCAAGAAACAGCCAACAAAAGAAAGCAAGAAAAACCCAAAACAAAAATAAAAGTAAAACAAAAACATTCAACCGGGTTTCCTCCCGGGAAGCTCTAAGTTTACAGAAGAGTCTTCAGCCAGACTCCTTCCAGAAATCTCAATCAGGAGGCTTTTCTTTTATCCAACCCCGGTCTAACCCGTTTAATTCCACCCGTCCAACATATTTAAACAAATAGCACATAGTGAAACTAAAAAGCATTTTAAAACAATCATACGGGTCGGACCACCAATACTTAAACTTACCTGGACCAAACCTAATACGTGGCATATAATGAGGAAAATGATAATTCTTGCATTTTAGTGATGTCCTATAACTCTTAAGGTACCATTTTTGATCCCTCAAAACGTGCTGATCCAAGCATTTTCTTACCCTCTTCGGTGGCTTTGCCGATTTCGGTGGCGATCCACTATCTAATTCCTCCACGGACCTGCTAACATTCCTACGATGTGGCGACTCAATTACCACCATATTATGATCCTCCTCCGTTGCCACTTCCTCTTCTTTTTCTTCTTCTGGTGACGTTTTTTGGTCTCCATTGTTGGCTTCCCCATTAGTGATTCTAAATATATAAGATCGCCAACAGGGTCAAATTCTGCATGTTCATAAAAAACTGGTAAACCTACTAACTCATCACCAAACTCATCCTCCCAAGTTAGTACATGCTCCTCCCCTTTGTCATCTTCCATCTGGTAAAGTTGCTCCACAACGACATCTTCTCTCAACTCCGTGTAACCAAGTAGCTCCAACTCCATCTCTTCTATCATGCCCTCATCATCATTATTCCATAATTCATCATCTGTTTCATAGACGGCTTCCTTATCCTTGTTAGAAAAACTCTCATTTTGAATTCTAGCACTTATCTCGTCTAACCTAGCTTCGATTTCCTCTAATTTACGGAGTCTTTCTCTTTCGATCAACTTATCAGGCCTGACTTCTATTGCCTTAATATTTTGGAGCCTTTCACGTTCCTCTTGTTCGACTCTTTCCAACATCATCTCTTTCCAACATCTTCGATATAAAATACACCTAAATTGACATGATCTATTAAACATATTAACTAAACTCGATAAAATAAAACACAAACTAAATTATCCTAAACACGAATAGACACGCTTAATCTAAGACACTCCCTCACAAGACACACCACAATGCAAGACACAAAAGACCAATTAATCAAATATGTTCAATCAAAGCTAGTTTCGCTATCGCCTAAGTATCACCGGCAACGGCGCCAAAAACTTGATGTGCAAAACGGTCTATTAATAAAACTAAACTAATCTAGACACTCTAGTTTTAAATTTATAAATCTAGACTCTCCTAATGCTAGACCACTAGACAGGCAAGTGTACCTATCGACTGTAGTAAAGCCTAATGAAGTCCGGATATCGAACCCAAAGGACACTAGCGACACCTAAACTAGATTCTGACTAATAACTTATATAAATTGATTTTTATTGATTTTTGTATTTTTTTTATTATTAAATATTAAATAATATAAAATAAATAATAGTTACTCTAAAACTGACACGGAAAAATAGAACTAGAACTCAAATAGGGGAAACAACTACCTAGGTAAGGAATTCTACTAGTAAACTCGTAAACTTTCGGAATTGGATTTATGATCGGTACCGTATTCTAAAAATATGAAATTTAAGGAATAACTATAGTAAGCTAGATCTCCTCCAGGTCTCACCAACAATACCTAAAAACCTTAAATATCATTTAAGCTCAACGGTTTAATGGTTCGGATCTCCTCCCGGTCAAACCTTACCTAACTATGCTAAGGTACCCAAAGATTAAATCACCTCCCGGTCTCTCTAATCACAAAACACCCTAAGGCGTAAAGAGGTATTCTTATTAAATTCTGTTATAATTCGGATCTGTAGAAATCTAAAGGAATCTTGGGTAACTCACTCCCGTGCAATCACTACCAAAACCCGCAAAAGACCAAAACAGGCGACACTTAATTACCTCCCGGTCTCTCAAGTGACAGAATATAAGGTATCTCTAAATTCTCAATTACCGCTCCTATGGAATACGTTAACAATAAACCATAAACTAGTTACAAACACACAGTAAGCAACCTAATATGCATCCATACATGAAAGACGTTCACAAAGACGCATATGGAACAATAAATTGATTATAAATTAATACCAAATACGCATATGCATCACAACCAAATAAAATAAAAACTTTACCAAAACATGAACCAATCAGTAAATAATCCAAGACTGAAAATAAGACGAGTCTATAAAGTATTCATCCAAACCCAGGCAGTATAAAAGTTTAGCTAATCATAATAATATTCGACGAAACAAAGATATAACAAATAATACGATTCATCGAATAATATAATAAATAAGACCTGCTAGCTTGCTTCTTCAATTCTTGTCTAGCTCCCGAACACAATTGCCCCAAGAAGGGGTGCCCCCTCTGACTTTCGTCTGCCAAAAACCCCCTCTATTCGCCGTCCACAATCTGTCGTCCACTTAATAATGAATAATCATTTTTGTTCCTTTCCTGCCTTCTTTTTATATTCGTTTGGAGGGTTCTAAGTTAACAGAACAAACTCCCTCTCATTGCAGCCATATTGTGTCATAATTGGCCCAAAAGATCTAGCCCAATGAAAACCCTTAATTCGTTTATTTACTTTAAAGCCCAAGATTTACTATGATGCACATGCTCTCTGTCTCCAATCAGTGCTCCATAATCCATGTCTCCATTTGTTCTTTTAGCTGCCACTATATAAATTAATTTAGTCTTCACAAAATCATGTGACTCCAATTTAAATTTATATTATTATAATATTTTCTTTCTTGCATTTTTCATAAACGTAGGTTTACATATTATTATTATTATTATTATTATTATTATTATTATTATTATTATTTCACGTGAGCACTACAACTTGTGTTGAATTTGTTTTTTTTTTCAAATAAAACTAATATAATGATATTATATAATTACACATGACTTGAGATTTAGGTAATTGTGTAGGCATGCTTTAAATAAACAATCGACAAGTATAAAAACATGTATGAAGCTTCATTTGTATAGTAAAAAGAAAATGTTGCAATTTAGCTCATTATTTCTTAATATCTTAAAAGTCATATATGAATCAACTAAGAATAGTATTCGATAAAAATCTGGCTCAAAAGTATTTAAAAATGTAGGAAATATTTATATAATAATATGTATATTTTAGATGACATCATCTATTAATTCGTCCCCGTAGTGACGGAGTTCAGCTGTCATATTTGGTGTCATATTGGGGTAATTTGAAGTTTCCGCCTGGAACGGTGCATACGGATTGTTCATCATTGTTTGACATTGCCAGTCATTTGTCCACAATTCCTCAAGTTGAGCTTGACTGATAATATCATCAGAGAGCAGTGTATTATTTGGGTCCTGGGATGGCATATTAGGGTTGCTGGAACTTGCTGCACCTGTATCGTTGAATATCGGTTGAAAGATTTCACATTCATCTAGGCATCTGCCTAGTCGTTCCTGCATTGGTATTGTTGACAGGGGTGGTGGTAAAGTTGGGGGTGGTTCAATTGGTTGTGGTTGAGTTGGTTGTTCAGGTTGTGGGGGTGGTTGTGTGGTTCTTCCTTTCTTATACTTTCTCAATCCCCATTGCTAATAGTTGAGCCTTCTTCTTCTTTTGGGTTTTGGTTTTTCTACAGGTTGTGCTTGAAAGACCATGGGTTCAGGGTGTTGTTGACTAGATTCTCCTTCTTTTATACCCGCGGTGTTAACGGATATCTTTTCAAAAACTTCAACTAGCCTCACTCATGCTGTTAATCAAAAACAATAAGACGACGAACTCCAAACGAAAATAGTACTTATTTTCACGTGTGTTTAAAATCTTACACTATGGCACAATGTCTTACCTTAACAGGCAGAGCTTTTGGATTCGTGTATTTTTCTTTCGACCGGATAGGATATCGTTACGACCCTCGGGTATTATACTCTTAATATAATTATATGTATGTGTGTAAATTCAAAGAGAAAAGAAATTTGAGCAAGGAATGAACGTCTCATTTCCAATCTATTTATAGCTAATTTTGGACCCCATCGCGATACGCGATGGCCATACACAACGGGCGTCGCGTATCGCGAAGAATCTCATAGCTTGACCGAGTCAGCCCTAGACCTCCGGTTCCTCTTCGGGATCTTCCTCGGGATCCTCCTCAGGCTCCTCTTCGGGATCTTCTTCGAGTTCCTCTTCAGGCTCTGCCTCAGGCTCTGCCTCAGGTTCTGCCTCAGGCTCTGCCTCAGGTTCTGCCTCAGGTTTGGCTGCGTTCTGAGCAATTTGCATTTGTAACACATCGCAACGCTCTAAAACCATCTCGATTCGGGTCCTTGCTACTTGGAGTTGCTCTTGCAAGTCTATCATCTCGGCTTGCATCTTTCTCATATTTTTCATCTGTTGATCACTAGCCTCTTGCATTTCCTTCATTGCCGCTGCCATGCGGGGAATCTCCTCCTTAGTCTCGGTTTCGTCTTTTAACAGTCCGGAAACGTTAGCCCTTGTATAGCGCATGTAACCCACGTCACGCTCCAAGCAAGAAACGACAGCTGCGAGAACTCGCTCTACAGGTTCGGTTATGGGTGGTAGGGTGTTGGGATAAGCAGGATGGTTCGGGTGGGGTAGCGGGGGAACTTGTTCGCGATAGACCATACGTCTGATCATATTAGGGTACCAATCCCAGCTAACTTCGTTTTCGTACATGCCTCCGGATAAGCGATACCTCTTCGGTGCGGGAGCTTCGAGTTCCGGGACTACACGGGGGTGGCGATGCGGTGGGTAACTGCGGTTCCTTCCCGTGAGCATGAGTCATCGGATTAGATGATGATGAGGGTGGCGGCGTCGACATTTCTACAGGTAAGCCGTGTATGCGCGCGCGTATGAGTGAAAGAGGTAAAGAGATAAGATAACAAAGACTACACAAATCTATGCAGTGCGTATCATTATAACTAATGGGTCGTCTCGGTTATAGTCTAGTATGCATGCAGCTTCTAGTTCGCTATAACCAATGGCTCTGATACCAATCTGTCACACCCTCAAAATCCACTAACGGAGTTTTACCGTCAGAGGGTGTGAACTAACAGGATCGAAATCATTAGTTATAATCAAACCATAAAACAAAGTTTCAAAACCATGAAAACGTTTACGAGTAATTAAATGCGGAAGCGTAAAACCATAGAAACAATGTTGCGTCACGCAGGACGACTTAAAACCCAATGATAACAGTTTAAAATAAGTTTGCATAATTAAAATGTTTCAAGCAATGCATGTTCCTAAACCGCGCGCCCGCCTCGGCTACCTGAGAATAACATACTAAAAGTGTCAACATAAGGTTGGTGAGTTCACAAGTTTATATAAAATAAAGCGTTTAGCGTTTGCGTTCAGCGTTTTGCGTTACAGCGTTTTGCGTTACCAGATAGTGTTATGTCAATTATATATCTATAGGTAGCTAGCCTATAAAACAAGTATCACTAAGTGTTCGACACCGAAGCTGACTGTTTATCATTTGCCTTGCCACCAGGTCATCCTGACCATGGTATGTGTTTAGCCAAGATTACACCCACTCGACCTCCAGTCGAGTTTAGCGTTGGGTGGGGTTTGTCAAACCCAGTAGTACTACTCAACAGTGACTCGCTATTATCCAAATATTAAATGGTTCGATGTTATGAAGGACTTTAGTTAACGCGTTTGCCACTTAGTCTTTACAAGTGATATATAATCTATATTAACAAAATCTTAAATGCGTTTCGGAGTATGTTATCTCCCCCAAGTGAAAAGCGTTTAAAAAGTTTAAAAGGGGAAAGTGAAACTTACTGTTTGCGAAGTATTCCCAAAATAATTCACCAAGATGCGCGTCACAGAAAAACTCTCTCTAGCGTTCTAAAACAATAAAGAGATTTTTCTAAGTGTCGGAATATTATCGAGTCTCTAGACCCGGCACATAACACCTATGCACACAACATGTTTCATGTTTCGTTTGTGAATTGTGTGTGACTTTAACAAGTGTATTTGTGATACGTTACATGTGTAAGCAATTATTTACGTTTCACGTATTCATAAAGTACATCACTAGCAATTACTCCCCGTAAGGGCAATTTGGTCAACACATAACAATTAACTAGCCATTATTCCCCATGGGGGAAATTTGGTCAAATCATGACAATCAATTAGCAATTATTCCCCGCAAGGGTAATTTGGTCAAAACATATCAATTATATAGCAAGTATCATGTTTCATGCATTTTCACAAAACTCAGCAGCTAGTTTCACCGAGACAGAAATTCTACTTGAAAGATTGTACTATCTCACTGATCATAGCATCACAATTAATTTACCAAAAATCATCACAAAAGCATATATCTCTTAGGTTTCCAGAACATATTTTATTATATTTTTATTCCACATAGGTTTCTCACAATCATCAAATCATTACAGCAAACTCATAACAGTCAAATTCATGCGCAACAGAATGTTATTTCAAATTCCCGTTAAACGAAAAATCCAATAAATGCAAGACAACTTGGGTTAGCTTCCTAACTCAACAAGTCAACTTCCAGAAGTGGAACCAACCCAATTGGTCTCGTAGTTCTTGAGAAATAACATTTACAAAACAACCTAACAGCAGGTCTAACAGCTCAGCTTTGCACAACGTTCTTGTAAAATCATAAAAGTTAACTTTTCCACATCAAAAAATTGCAAATTTATATTCTTTAGAAACTAGACTCAACCTAGTTTACTGTAGCATCAATAATCTCAACCAATTTTTAAATTTACACTTCGTTACAGTCAATTAAACATCAATAACACAATCTGTCCAGAAACTGTTTGCATCCAAACTCAACATATTAACTATCTATGGACCATCATGCACTCATATAACACTCTAGACTCCATAATCACTATCCATGCACATCAATTACACATTACATACATGATTAGGGTTTTTGTTTGAACTCAAATCAAAGACACAAGCAATTAACATGTAACAATATCCATTCTAGTTATCATATCATCATCAAATCAACAACAATCATATAAACTACATACACACATAAAATCGGCTCTTAGGGTTTTCAATTAACCTATTAAACATCAAAATTAAGTATAAAGGATGCATAGGATAGTCGTTTATACCTTCCTAGCACCTTAATCTTCGATCAAAGACCTGAGAACTTGATTGTATGTGTGTATATAGGTGGCGGCAGCCGTGAGGGGGGGGGGGGGGGAAGGAGTTCCGATCGGGACTTTGTGTGGGGAAGAAATAATAAGTTAGGGTTTATTATTAGTATTATTTATAATAATCTATGTTACACTTTGGCCCCTCCACTTCTAAGTATTACTTATCTAGTTTAACTAACTTGTTTACATCTTGAGTTAGTGTATATAACGATGTTATCACATAACACATAAGTCTAACACATAATTATAACATAATTACTGTTTTGACGTTTTTCGTTTATTCACTAATCGTTTGCGTCAACTCGTTTGCGTTTCGGTGCAATTCCCGAAAGACTACACATGTAGTAAGTGTTAAGCGTCATTTAAACCCTAGTTTAAATGTAATGAGGTGTGCGTTATAGATTCAATGATCTTAAGTTTGAATTGATGGAGTTGAGTTAACGGAGTTAACCTGAAATTGACGATTGTCACAGCATTCCCATGTTAAAGAATTTTCGTCCCGAAAATTTGAGTCAAGTCGTGATGAGTGTCTGAAAAAGTAAGAAAAATTTTCAGTTTGTCTTATCATCCCCTAGTAGAAAGAAATTTTGTCCCGAAATTTAATTCATACCTCCGGTGATTTCTGACAGTTTGTCGGGTTTCGCGGTTTTCTGTGTTTGGTCAGCCCTTCAAAAAGGTGAGGATACTTTTTCATCATTTGATCCTCGCGTTCCCACGTGAACTCCGGTCCACGTATCGAGTTCCAACAAACCTTAACGATTGGAATTTTGCTGTGCTTGAGCGTTTTGGTTTCCCAATCCAAAACCTCGACTGGTTCCTCAATGAAACGTAACTGTTCATCAACTTGCAGTTCCTCCAAAGGGACTACTTGGGTTTCATCGGATAAGCATTTCTTCAAATTGGATACGTGAAATACATTGTGTAAACTGCTGAGTTCCGCTGGTAAGTCCAGTCGGTACGCCACCGGACCAATGCGCTCAGTTATCCGGTAAGGACCAACGTATCGTGGGTTGAGTTTGTTTCGCTTCCCGAAGCGAACCACACCTTTCCAAGGTGAGACTTTGAGTAACACTTGGTCATTCACTTGAAATTCGAGAGGTTTTCGGTGCTTGTCGGCGTAACTCTTTTGGCGATCTCGTGCTGCTGCCATGCGATTTCGGATTTGAACAATCTTTTCCGAAGTTTCGAGTACCAGTTCTGGACCAGTGATTTGGCTGTCACCCACCTCTGCCCAGCAGAGTGGTGATCGACACTTCCGTCCGTACAGTGCTTCAAACGGCGCTGCTTTAATACTTGCGTGGTAGCTGTTATTATACGAAAACTCTACCAAAGATAAGTGAGGTTCCCAACTTTTTCCGAAATCCAACACACATGCACGCAAGATATCCTCCAGGGTCTGAATAGTTCGTTCACTTTGCCCATCCGTCTGAGAATGGTATGCTGTGCTCATATCAAGACGGGTGCCTAGTGCGCTTTGCAGCGACTTCCAAAAGTGCGAAGTGAAACGAGAATCTCGATCAGAAATGATTGAGACAGGCACTCCGTGTCTAGACACTACTTCCTTCATGTAGACGCGAGTCAGTCTTTCCATTTTGTCCGATTCCTTAATCGCTAAGAAGTGTGCAGACTTAGTCAACCGGTCAACGATCACCCAGATGGTATCGCATCCCGTCGGTGTCTTAGGTAAACCCGTGATAAAATCTATTGAGATGTGTTCCCATTTCCAAATTGGGAGTTCCGGTTGTTGCAGTAGACCAGATGGTTTCTGGTATTCTATCTTGACTCTGGCACAAGTCAAGCATTTGCTCACGTAGGTGGCAATGTCGGCTTTCATGTTCGGCCACCAGTAAAGTGCCTTTAAATCATGATACATTTTATCTGAGCCAGGGTGGATAGAATATCGGGACTTGTGTGCTTCGTCCATCACTAGAGTTCTCAACTCTCCGTATCGTGGAAGCCAAATTCGGTTCTCAAAATATCGGACCCCGTCCGATTTGGTTTCAAGTTGCTTGTTCATGCCCCGCATGAGTTCTGATGGAAGATTTTCATCCTTCAAAGCTTCGAGTTGCGCATCGCGAATCTGATCGGGTAAGCTGGCATGAATCGTGGGTTGCAATGCTCGCACTCGTATGGGTTTATCTGTTTCTTTTCTGCTGAGAGCGTCGGTCACTACATTGGCCTTGCCAGGGTGGTACTTGATGGCACAATCGTAATCTTTAAGCAGCTCGACCCAACGACGCTGTCGCATGTTCAGCTCCTTCTGATCATAGATATGCTGGAGACTCTTGTGGTCGGTGTAAATGGTAAACTTGGTACCGTACAAGTAATGCCTCCATATCTTAAGGGCAAACACCACAGCTCCGAGTTCCAAATCATGGGTCATGTAGTTCTTCTCGTGAACCCGTAGTTGTCGAGAGGCATAGGCTATAACCTTCTCGAGTTGCATCAGCACACAACCGAGACCTTGTATCGATGCGTCACAGTGTACCTCAAAATTTTCCGTTCCCTCGGGGAGGGCTAGAATAGGGGCGCTACAGAGTTTGGTTTTCAACAGTTGAAAAGCGGATTCTTGCGCGTCACCCCAATTGTACTTAGTGCCTTTGTGAGTCAAAGCGGTGAGGGGTTGAGCAATCATTGAAAATCCCTCGATGAAACGCCGGTAGTAGCCGGCCAGTCCTAGGAATTCCCAGTTTTTGATGGCCTCTACCTTACCGGGATCGACATGGATACCATTCTCGTTGATCACATGTCCTAAAAAGTGAACCTCGCGAAGCCAAAACTCACATTTCGAGAGTTTAGCATACAGTTGTTCCTTCTTCAATAATTCCAGAATTACCCTTAAGTGTTCTTCATGGTCAGCTTCGTTCTTGGAGTAGACGAGAATATCATCAATGAAAACAATCACAAACTTGTCGAGGTACGCCTTGCATACTCGATTCATGAGATCCATAAATACGGCTGGTGTGTTAGTTAGACCAAAAGGCATAACCGAAAACTCGTAGTGACCATACCGTGTTCTGAAAGCCGTCTTTGAAATATCTTCTTCGCGCACTCTTAGTTGATGGTAACCAGATCGCAAATCGATCTTGGAGTAATAACTCGATCCTTGAAGCTGGTCAAACAGATCATCAATTCGGGGTAAAGGATAACGGTTCTTGACCGTCACCTTGTTCAACTCCCGGTAGTCGATACACATTCGGAAAGTCCCGTCCTTCTTTCTGACAAATAAGACAGGGGCTCCCCATGGCGATGAGCTAAGTCGGATAAAACTCTTATCCAACAAATCTTGCAACTGAGTGGACAGTTCCTGAAGCTCCGCCGGTGCGAGCCGATACGGGGCTCGTGCTATGGGTGCTGCACCGGGTGTCAACTCGATTTGGAATTCGACTTGTCGTATAGGAGGGAGTCCAGGCAAATCCTCCGGGAAAACTTCCGGAAAATCTCGCACAATCGGTATATCTTCAATTCGCTTCTCCTCCGTGGGTTTCTCAACAATCTGCGCCAAAATTTCTGGATGACCCTTTCTTAGATACTTCTGCGCCTTCATGAGGGTAATGACGCTGGTGGTCATGCCGCTTCTCTCGCCCCGGATCGAAATGATCTCGCCGGAAGGGGTAGTAATGTGGACTATCTTGTCGTGACATATAATCTCCGCTCGGTTCTCGGATAACCAGTCCATGCCGACCACGACATCGAAACTACTAAGCGTAAAAGGAATAAGGTCGATATCAAAGACATGACCTGCCAGTTTTAACTTACATCCCGCAAGTACATGAGTCGTTTCTATAGTCTTACCGTCAGCTAATTCAACAGGAAACTTAGCATCTAACGGGGTTGGAGTTAAGTCTAAGAGTTAGCTAAAGGCTTTCGACACAAAACTCCTATCAGCTCTAGTGTCAAACAATACAGAAGCAAAACAATCGTTCACAGGGAACTTACCAGTCACCACGTACGGATCATTGCGGGCTTGACCCGACCCAATTACAAAAGCTCTTCCTTTGCCATTGCTTCCACCACTACTGCCACTTCCATTACCTCCATTGTTGTCGTTCTGTTTCAGCTTGGGACAGTCTTTTCTGAAATGACCTTCCTGTCCACATTCAAAACATCCCTTCGTCGTCATAGGTGGCTTAGGAGCACCCTTTGCCGCAAGGTCTCCTCTACATTCCTTCGCCTGGTGACCCATTTTTCCGCACCACGGACACTTGACACGGTCACACAGGCCAACATGATGATAGTTGCACCTATTGCCCATTGGATATTTCCCAGCATATCCACTCGAACCCTGCCCGCTACCGTTGTTATTGTTGTTGTGACTCTGATTGTTAAAGCTCCGAGTGAATTCGGGCTTACGGTAGTGTTGTTGCTGTGGGGGGTTCGAGGATGAGGATCTGGTGTTGTCAAACTTTCTCTTTCCGCTGCTCGGGTTGCTGTTGCCGTTGTTGTCATTACTCGGGTTATCACGGGCTTTAGTGGTTGAACCCCTAGGTGGTAACGCACCTTGGGTCACTTCTTGATCCGTCAGTTTGTGAGCTAACCGGATCGCTTGTTGAATCGTGGCTGGTCTGGAAGACGTCACCATGCCCTGAATTTTCGGTGCTAACCCATCAATATACATTTCAATCCTCTTACTCGGCGGGTCTACCATCCGCGGACACATCACAGCTAACTCGTGAGAACGGGTAGTGTAGGCTTCGATTTCTGAACCCACCATCTTCAATGACCAAAATTCTGATTCCAACTTTGCAATCTCCTCTCTCGGACAGTACTCTTCTTGCATCATGTTCTTGAACTCCTCCCAGTTCATAGCGTTAGCCAGTTCCAATCCAAGGATCTGCACGTTTGAATTCCACCAAGTGAGGGCAGAATCCTCATGTGTTCCAGCAGCGAATTTGACACTACTGGCAGGGGGACAATTACACATCTCAAACGCCGATTCGGCCTTCTCAGCCCAACGCAGGAAGCCTATAGCTCCCTCAGTGCCCTTAAACGAACTGGGCTTGCGGTCAAGGTAATTCTTGAAGGTACACATTCCACTTGGACCTCCAGCTTGATTCTGAACGTGTGCGGCTAAAGCGGCCGCCGCATGGTCGTTCAGCAGAGTTTGGAGTTCAGCTGCAGTCAAGTTGATGTTACCACGTCCGTGTCCAGCGTTTCTTCCAGACATCTAGGTGTTATCATTCTCAGATGTCATCGTCTGAGGACACCTCTGAGTGTGCCTCCGACTCAGCCGGTTCTTCCTCCGGTTCCTCTTCGGGTTCCTCCTCGGGATCTTCCTCGGGATCCTCCTCAGGCTCCTCTTCGGGATCTTCTTCGAGTTCCTCTTCAGGCTCTGCCTCAGGTTCTGCCTCAGGCTCTGCCTCAGGTTCTGCCTCAGGTTCGGCTGCGTTATGAGCAATTTGCATTTGTAACACATCGCAACGCTCTAAAGCCATCTCGGTTCGGGTCCTTGCCACTTGGAGTTCCTCTTGCAAGTCTATCATCTCGGCTTGCATCTTTCTCATAATTTTCATCTGTTGATCACTAGCCTCTTGCATTTCCTTCATTGCCGCTGCCATGCGGGGAATCTCCTCCTTAGTCTCGGTTCTGTCTTTTAACAGTCCGGAAACGTTAGCCCTCGTATAGCGCATTTAACCCACGTCACGCTCCAAGCAAGAAACGACAGCTGCGAGAACTCGCTCTACAGGTTCGGTTATGGGTGGTAGGGTGTTGGGATAAGCAGGATGGTTCGGGTGGGGTAGCGGGGGAACTTGTTCGCGATAGACCATACGTCTGATCATATTTGGGTACCAATCCCAGCTAACTTCGTTTTCTTACATGCCTCCGGATAAGCGATACCTCTTCGGTGCGGGAGCTTCGAGTTCCGGGACTACACGGGGTGGCGATGCGGTGAGTAACTGCGGTTCCTTCCCGTGAGCACGAGTCATCGGATTAGATGATGATGAGGGTGGCGGCGTCGACATTTCTACAGGTAAGCCGTGTATGCGCGCGCGTATGAGTGAAAGAGGTAAAGAGATAAGATAACAAAGACTACACAAATCTATGCAGTGCGTATCATTATAACTAATGGGTCGTCGCGGTTATAGTCTAGTATGCATGCAGCTTCTAGTTCGCTATAACCAATGGCTCTGATACCAATCTGTCACACCCTCAAAATCCACTAACGGAGTTTTACCGTCAGAGGGTGTGAACTAACAGGATCGAAATCATTAGTTATAATCAAACCATAAAACAAAGTTTCAAAACCATGAAAACATTTACGAGTAATTAAATGCGGAAGCGTAAAACCATAGAAACCAATGTTGCGTCACGCAGGACGACTTAAAAACCAATGATAACAGTTTAAAATAAGTTTGCATAATTAAAATGTTTCAAGCAATGCATGTTCCTAAACCGCGCGCCCGCCTCGGCTACCTGAGAATAAAGAGAAAAACTCTCTCTAGCGTTCTAAAACAATAAAGAGATTTTTCTAAGTGTCGGAATTTTATCGAGTCTCTAGACCCGGCACATAATACCTATGCACACAACATGTTTCGTGTTTCGTTTGTGAATTGTGTGTGACTTTAACAAGTGTATTTGTGATACGTTACATGTGTAAGCAATTATTTACGTGTCACGTATTCATAAAGTACATCACTAGCAATTATTCCCCGTAAGGGCAATTTGGTCAACACATAACAATTAACTAGCCATTATTCCCCATGGGGGAAATTTGGTCAAATCATGACAATCAATTAGCAATTATTCCCCGCAAGGGTAATTTGGTCAAAACATATCAATTATGTAGCAAGTATCATGTTTCATGCATTTTCACAAAACTCAGCAGCTAGTTTCACCGAGACAGAAATTCTACTTGAAAGATTGTACTATCTCACCGATCATAGCATCACAATTAATTTACCAAAAATCATCACAAAAGCATATATGTCTTAGGTTTCCAGAACATATTTTATTATATTTTTATTCCACATAGGTTTCTCACATTCATCAAATCATTACAGCAAACTCATAACAGTCAAATTCATGCGCAACAGAATGTTATTTGAAATTCCCGTTAAACGAAACATCCAATAAAAGCAAGACCACTTGGGTTAGGTTCCTAACTCAACAAGTCAACTTCCAGAAGTGGAACCAACCCAATTGGTCTCGTAGTTCATGAGATATAAGATTAACAAAACAACCTAACAGCAGGTCTAACAGCTCAGCTTTGTACAACGTTCTTGTAAAATCATAAAAGTTAACTTTTCCACATACAAAAATTGCAAATTTATATTCTTTAGAAACTAGACTCAACCTAGTTTACTGTAGCATCAATAATCTAAACCAATTTTCACATTTACACTTTGTTACAGTCAATTAAACATCAATAACACAATCTGTCCAGAAACTGTTTGCATCCAAACTCAACATATTAACTATCTATGGACCATCGTGCATTCATATAACACTCTAGACTCCAAAATCACTATCCATGCACATCAATTACACATTACATACATGATTAGGGTTTTTGTTTGAACTCAAATCAAAGACACAAGCAATTAACATGTAACAATATCCATTCTAGTTATCATATCATCATCAAATCAACAACAATCATATAAACTACATACACACATAAAATCGGCTCTTAGGGTTTTCAATTAACCCATTAAACATCAAAATTAAGTGTAAAGGATGCATAGGATAGTCGTTTATACCTTCCTAGCACCTTAATCTTCGATCAAAGACTTGAGAACTTGATTGCATGTGTGTATATAGGTGGCGGCAGCCGTGAGGGGGGGGGGGAACGAGTTCCGATCGGGACTTTGTGTGGGGAAGAAATAATAAGTTAGGGTTTATTATTAGTATTATTTATAATAATCTATGTTACACTTTGGCCCCTTCACTTCTAAGTATTACTTATCTAGTTTAACTAACTTGTTTACATCTTGAGTTAGTGTTTATAACGATATTATCACATAACACATAAGTCTAACACATAATTATAACATAATTACTGTTTTGACGTTTTTCGTTTATTCACTAATCGTTTGCGTCAACTCGTTTGCGTTTCGGTGCAATTCCCGAAAGACTACACATGTAGTAAGTGTTAAGCGTCATTTAAACCCTAGTTTAAATGTAATGAGGTGTGCGTTATAGATTCAATGATCTTAAGTTTGAATTGACGGAGTTGAGTTAACGGAGTTAACCTGAAATTGACGATTGTCACAGTATGTTTGTAAATTCAGAGAGAAAAGAAATTTGAGCATGGAATGAACGTCTCATTTCCAATCTATTTATAACCAATTCTGGACCCCGTCGCGATACGCGATGGCCATACACAATAGGCGTCGCGTATCGGGAAGAATCTCATAGCTTGGCCGAGTCAGCCCTAGACTTGCTATGTGGCATGCCACGTGGCAGGCTACGTGTCCCGTCTGTGTAACCTCCACGTCGAGATACACGATGGGTTACCTTGACAGGTCATCGCGTATCGCTACGCCGCAATATTTCTGGATAATGTTACACGTCATCGCGCTACGCGATGAGGCTAATCTAAACCCGTCGCGTATCGCGATGGAAGGATTATTAAAATCTTAAATTTCCATAAAAATACTAAGGCGGCCCTTAAGCGGCTCGCGGCGATGCGAGCGTGCGCCATCAAAGCGCCACATTGCGCCCATGCCCGTACCCGTGCGCGTTCGAGTGCTTCGCACCCTCTGCTAGGACCACTGGGTGTGATATGTCATATAAGAAAATTAACATATGAATTTTCTTTCTTATAAAGAGCTCACTAGTTTTATAATCTAGCGATGTGGGACAAGTACTTACACTTCTATTTATACCATGGTGGAAGCCTCTCCTTTTCTTTCCTCCACCAATGTGGGATGTAATTTTCTCCTTTCATTTCCTTACTCTTTTCCTTTTATTTATTTTGTGGTTTGTTATAGGTCAAAGTACAAACGATCCATAATTTGGAAACGTAAAGTACAAAACATGTTAATTTGAAAGATAAAGGACAACGACTAAAATCGGGTACAAACATAAAGGATAATATCTGTAATTCTATCATCTTTTTAACTTTCTTTTTTAAGTTTATTGAAATGAGATAACATAAATATTCCGGTATGAATGCTTCATATCGGTAGTTGCTTTATTAATTTACTAGGTTATTGACCCGTTAACGCCACAGGTGAAAATATAGAAATCGTCTAACACATATAATTTTAACTGAAAATATTACCTGTTCTTGAAAGAAAGTTCATTGAACTGGTCTAAAATCGAATGATAGACAAAGTCTATTAAATCGTATAATGGATATAATGAATTGTTAATTAGAAGATCATCAGGAATTTGTACATTCATTTTTCGTCATTTGAACCCCCCCTCCCCCAACATTCCCTTCATCTATATCCAATAGTTAATTCACGAATTATTTTATCTGTTCAACATGTAAGGATTGACATCCAATTGTGAGCTTCGTGTTTTTTTTGATAGTTTAAGTACCTTTCACTTTGAGAAGATGTAGAAAGAACTAATTGAAGTGTAATTTAAAATAAACACGTACAAAAGTCTATACAATTTAACTATTTATTTAACAAAAGTATCATAAATTTAGTATTTACAACTCCCTAAATACTTTCCCGTATTCAAGGTTTATACTTCAATTTATAGCATTTCGTTGTTGTCAAAGTTTAATATAAAAAGGAACAAATTGGTTTTTTTAATAGCTAATAATTAAACTTAGAAACATCAATTGGCTTATATGACTTGTTTAACGATTCATAGAGCTATAACTTGTATACACTCTAATATTGACTTGAACTTGTTATGACTTGAACTCAAGATGCTAATAACACATATTAGCTCAAACATATTCTAAATCATGACACGAACTTACACAACAATACATTTTGGCATGTCTAACTACATATCCATATGGCTGCTAATAATAGACCGGATGTGGCAACCATTCAATATAGTGACGTATTTTATTTTCCATTAGTAAGATACTAATAATGTATTCATCTTCAAATACATACAAAAGATGAATAAAATAATTTGTAGTGGTTCTTAACTATTTAGTAGTTCTTATTGAACCCAACATTATGTATAAATCTTAAAATATTGGTTTTAGGTATTGATCTGTATTAGTAATCTTTATATCCACGAAGACAAGTGTCTCCAACATATGATATATTGATAATACAAAATAAAATTGCACAATGATCTTGGCTAGAAAATAGTTTAATATATTATAGAAACAAAGCTTTCTTTTTTACGGTATTCTTTGGAAATGAGTTTAATAGACTTTCCCTAAATCTTGTACATATGCAACCAATCTATTTATATTCCTCCTGCAAAGTCATACACCTGGCCATTAACATCTTCTCCATCTTATTACTACTAGAGATTGACCTTGACTTTTGTTAATAGTCATTGCAAAACAGACTACAACTAGAAATAAACTACATTCTCTTCAATTTGAACGAAAGTTTCTTATCTGAAGGTGTTAGCCCACAACGAATTATATAAGTGCGATAAACAGTATTAGTATCTGAAATCACTTTTACTTCAACAAAACGCCTATCCAAATTAATTACTCGTCATCTAGTTCCATTACACAAAATTTTCTTCTGATTCATATTCCTTAGTTAACATTATTGGCACACCGACTTTTAGAACCAATCTATGAGTCAAAATAATTTTGATCCTTTTGATTTTAATTAGTATATTGTTTTTATGAAAATTTTAGTTCAAATTAAAATATAAAAAAATAATTGGTATGATCTTACTTAAAAACCAAAAAGCTAATTTTTATATAAACCACAAATAAATTTGTGAATTTTGTTGGTAAGTATGGTAACAATATAAACTGACTAAACCAAATATAAGTAAAAAAATAATTGAGAAATATATTTGTGCCTCTAATAAACATAAATTGATTCGTATACACATCTTAATTAAAAAAATATATTTTAAGTGGTTTTAAGAAAATAAAATAGTATTGGATAACTGAAAATTATGTTTCGTATCATTTCTAAAAAAGAAAAAAAAAGTGTAAACATACATTCAATGTTATTAAAAATGTAACATCCCGTTTTTCTAGTTTCGGTTAATAAATGAAAATACGAGTTACTATGAGTCGGGCTAGTGTTGGGTAAATGGATATGGGTTATAGACTTGGATTATGAAAGTAAGAAGGAAAGACCATGGGCTTAAGCCCATGATCCATAATTATATAAACCATTAATTACCCATTTAATTTCATTTCACACATATTCCATACACCACCAAAACACACACTTAAGATCTCTCTCTAGTTCTCTCCTTCTCTAGCCGAAACCAAGAAAGAATCCTAGCACCGACCCGAGGTAATGATAGTTTAATATTGTATGAGCTTAACCCGTTAGATATAGTCACGAAACGACGAGCCGACACCGTTAAACCGTTTAAGTCACGATATCCGGGTGGAATAAACCGAACCTAAGATGAGCTTAGGGATCGCCCTAGCTCAGATCTGGATCGAACAGGACGAAAAACGATGAAAACGGTGGAAAAACGAGTGAGATCTCATTTTTCCGGTGAAAACCCGATTTTCCGGCAAAGGCGGCGCCGGAAAGTGGTACGAGGTTAAAGGGAATGTCAGAGAATGTTATGACATTCTCTGACCAAACCCTAGTTCGCTAGCGGAGCCTAATGAATTAATAGGTGATTCATTAGCTGATTCGTATAAGGGATCATAATGAACTAGCTCTAATTCGTATCGAATTCGTTAAGGGAAAGGAGTAACGAGATACCCTTGATTCGCCATAACCAGTTCGTTAGAAAAGATAGCGAATTAGATGGACCAATTTGTTACATAGACTGGTTCGCTTTGGACTGATTCGTTATAAGGTCCAGTTCGCCTAATAACCAGTTCGTTAAAGGGTTCAATTCGCTACTTGGACCAGTTCCCCAAGATAACCAAAATTCATTAAAGACTGAATAACGAACTAGAAAGTTTAATAAAATGACAGAACAGTCCCTGGACTTAGAAAAGAATGATTTAATTACAAAGAAGCCCTTGAACTTTTTAAGTTAGCAAAATAAATAATGATTCAAAATTCTAGCCAGCCAGGGGCTCTGCCCCTTGGATCCTGCTAGGGGCTGCCACCCCTAGACCCCGCTGCCAGGGGCGCTGCCCCCGGACCCCCGTTCGTTGAGGGTAATAACTAAGACTAGAAAGACGATATAAGTAGTGGTAGTTAATTGATACGTGTAATTGTTATATAGTTAGTCGTGCACAGCTCAAGAAAGGAATTACCATAAACAGTGAACGTAACCGCATTCAGGTGAGTTTCTAGCCCCATTCCTTGTTATGTTTTCGGGGCTGTGTGCATACTCGATGTGATTAGTTAATACACTTATACTAAGTGATAAGTGTATGCCATATATGTATTATGTGAAATGTACGAATGATTTCTTGTCGGTACATGAATGATATTCGGAATTGTATGTGCTGCCAGGAAATGGTTGACGTTGTATGTATGTTGTAAGATGAAGAATGAGTGATGTATGTATGTGCGAAACTTAGGATTATGTATATAGAAAGTATGTTAAGGAGGTATGGAAGAAAGGGTATCGGACCCTAATAATATCCGAGGATGAAGGGTGACCGGACCCTAATAATATCCGAGGATGAAGGGTGACCGGACCCTAATAATTTCCGAGGATGGAGGGTACCGAACCCTAATAATATCCGAGGTTGGAGGGTACCGGACCCTAATAATATCCGAGGTATGTAGGGCGAATGCTCTTTGTAAAGTAGTGTTAGTTATGTATGTGTATGAAAGATTGATGGACATGTTAAGTATGTAATGCGTACCTTTGGGCACGTGTATGTGTATGTAAAGTAAGTTATGTGTTTAACTAGAACTCACTCAGCGTAGCTGACTTTTAATATGCACGCAGGTTAACAGGTTGAGACAATTGGTTTGAGTAGGACACATGGCAAGATCGAAGAGGCTGGCATATGAAGATTTGTCGTGATGTTTTGATATTATCTTTATGTTATGTTTTAAAGACAAGTTAAGAACGTCTGTAATGAATGGTTGACTATTATTGTTATTATTCCGCGAAAGTTTTAATTAACTCTGATTTAGAACTATGTTTATGAGTAAATCCAACACCAAAGTAGGGCTACCGGTAATGGGGCCTTACAAAAAATTTGTTTATCAAAAAGGTATAATGTAGTTCATAATAGATATATTAAAAATCATTTATAATTTTCACAAGTGCCTAATTTTTAGTTAATTACAGATTAATATTTATTTACTATATCTCAGTTAATAAAAAAATATATTTTAATACAATATAGTGTATTAACGCGTTTAAAATAAAAATATTACCGTTCAAAATGATAGTAAGTAGTTCTCTTGGTGTTGAAGCTGCACGTTTACAAAAAAAAATGCATTCTTAAAAAAAAAATTAAAGGGTAACTAAAAAAATATTAAAATGACTAACCGTTTGAATTACTTCTCTTATTGGAATACATTGATTGACCTTGAATTAAATTTTCTTTAATTTTAAAGACATCTATAATAGAATATAATATGGTTAGCACATGAAAAAGATAAACAACATTAATAAAAACAGAAATTTATAGAGCATGATGTTTCAGTTTTACTGACTTAATGAAAGATTTTAATATACAAATCAGAAAAATTAAAAAACCAGGAAACCAAATACTATTAACTTTAGTGACAATTGTAGGTTATTTATATTTGGTGTTCATAAAGATATTAAAGACATGAAAATTAAAAATACTACAAAGGAAACAACAATAACACAACTTACTCTTCCAGATATGAAGACTATCGTCTAACTTGAATCGACATAGATGATCATAAATTCATTTATGTAAAAGTATCTAGCCCACCAAATATTTCAAGAATAGTAGCCCATGTTACACATTGGTTGAAAACATATAAACAACCATACAAATATAGACAACCATAAAATTTCATAACTAACATATTAAACGAACACAAATATTTAACATAAATTTGTAACCAAAATATTAAACATTTAGATTGTGTATATAAAATGTCAATACTTACACAAACTTACTATACACCTAAATTAAACAACCAAACAAAGACATGAACATGTTATAATCATATTAGCTCACCATCAACTTCTTCGACAGTTCACCAAAAAAAGTCATTTTACTTCACAATCTAAAAAAAAATATTTAACCATAGCAGCTTGGTTAAATATACAACTAAAGTCTTAAGGTATTATGAGTTTTATTTCAACATTAGTAAATAAATAAATGTATATTTTATTATAAATTATTTTGTAAAGAAACTTTTGTTTTATTTTGATTCAAAGACCTTTTAGTTAAATGTATTAAGTTAATCTTAACCTTTTAATATAATGTAAATCAATTTCATTATATAATTCTTTTTTCAATTGTATAAATTAATCTTGACACTTACGCGTAATTAAAAGTTGTTCAGATA
The DNA here is from genome assembly GCF_021521415.1 of Bidens hawaiensis. NCBI lineage: Eukaryota > Viridiplantae > Streptophyta > Magnoliopsida > Asterales > Asteraceae > Bidens > Bidens hawaiensis. The sequence continues at coordinate 32,457 of NW_027496630.1, forward strand.
TAAAAGATAGAAACTTTGTTGAGATTGGAGACTATTAAAAGCTACAAAATAATTGTCAAATTCGATAATTAAAAACAGAAATAAATAAATGTATAAATAACTGGAATGCATCATTAAAATTAAAGATGATGATTATTTAGTATAAATAAGCAATTATAGTGAATATCTAAGATTTTTTAAATATAAATTTGAAATAAGTAATACACAACATATTAAATTGGTCAAATAAATTAAAGTGTATTTAATACAAAATATATTAACTTTATAGTATAATAAAAAATAAATTATTTAAACTTTCAGTATACATTAAATTTGTCATTTATACTAATTAAAACTTGGTCAAATATAAAAGATGGAAAGTTTGATGATATTGAATACTATTAAAAACTACAAAATATTGTTGCAAAAGTCGTCAATTCTGGCTTTGTAAAAACAGAAATAAATGAATGTAAATATTATTATAAAAGTTTTTTCATTTTTCTTGGAAATTCAGTAACTAAACAATATACTATTAGTTCTTTTAATAATCATGAAATTATTGTCAACAGTTTAGCATCATTACCTTATTTAACAATAAATTTCATTAGCTAATTATTTTTTCAATTTTATACATTAATTTTGGCATTTATGCCTAATTAAAAATTGGTCAACTATAAAATATGAAAATTTTTATTTTCTATTTAGTTTATTATTTTATTTTTTAATTCAGCCGGAATAATTTAGAAAAATCGGTAATTCTTGACATTTATGCCTAAATAAAATTTGTTCAAATATTAAAGATGGAAAGTTATTGAGATTGGTGACTATTAAAAACTATAAAAGAGTTGTCAAAATTCGGTTCTTAAAAACATAAATAAATAAATGTATAAATGATTGGAATGTATCATTAAAATTAAATATGATGAATATTTAGCATAAATAAGTAAGTATAGTGAATATCTAAGATTTTTTAAATACAAATTTGAAACAAGTAATGAACAAACAACATATTAAATTGGTCAAATAAATTAATGTGTATTTAATACAAAACTTATTAAGTTACAAGTATAATCAAAAGTAAATTATTTAAATTTTCAGTATACATTAAAATTTTCATTTATGCTAATAAAAAAATGGTCAAATATAAAAGATGGAAAGTTTGTTGATAGTGAAGACTATTAAAACCTACAATAGATTGTTGCAAGAGTGGTCAATTTCGGTTTTTTAAAAACATAAACAAATAAACGTAAATATTATTATAAAAAACTTTCCATTTTTTATAAGTTTACTAACTAAATAATATAATATTAATTTTTTTAATTATCACGAAATTATTGTCAAGATTTTAGCTTCATTACCTTATTTAACAATAAATTTCATTATATAATTCTTTTTTTAATTTTATACATTAATCTTGACATTTATGCTTAATTAAAAATTGGTCAAATATAAAAGATGGAAACTTTTCATTTTCTATTTGGTTTATTAGTTTGTTATTTTAATTTGGCCGAAATAATTTAGAGGAATCGGTAATTCTTGATATTTATGCCTAATTTAAAATTGATCAAATATAAAAGATGTAAAGTTTATTGAGATTGGAGAATATTAAAGCTAAAAAAGTGGTCAAATTCGGTTCTTAAAAACATAAATAAATTAATGTATAAATGATTGGAATTATCATTAAAATTAAAGATGATGAATATTTTAAAATAAATAAGAAATTATAGTAAATATCTAAGATTTTTTATATATAAATTTGAAATAAGTAGTACACCTCATATTAATTTGGTCAAATAAATTAATGCGTTTTTAATGCAAAACTTATTAACTTTCGAGTATAATCAAAAGTAAATTATTTAAAATTTCCAGTATAAATTAAATTTGTTATTTATGTTAATTAAAATTTGTTTAAATATAAAAGATGGAAAGTTTGTTAAGATTGAATATTAATAAAAACTATAAAAGATTGTTGCAATAGTTGTAAATATTGAATTTTAAAAACATAAATAAATAATTGTAAACATTATCATAAAAAAACATTCCATTTTTTTAGAAGTTCAATAACTAATTATTAAGAATTTCAAGATAAGATTCAAATATTTTAACACAGAAAAAATGAAGATTGTTATTAATATAAAAATGAATTAATTTACATGAATTGTCTAAGCTACATAAAATAAAAAATGATAGAAAATTAATAACTAAAATACATTCGTAATGACCAAAACAAACACAATCAACCCACTCGCCATCAAATAATTTTAGATTAATTATAAAATAGTCAAATATTAAAATTGGAAACGTTAATGATATGAATAGTTTCAAAACATTATAACTTTCCAAAAACAATGGTGAAAATCGGTTTTTAAAATGACTACTAAATAGGTTATCAATATAAATAAAAAATAACGGGTATTAAATAAAAACACAAACATATAAATGTGTATTATTTTAAAATATAAAGTCCGATATTATTGGAAAGTATAAAATTTTTCTTACTTTCGATGACATTGTTGATTTAATTGCCTATGATATTAAATTTAAATTAAAAATATGGAAACATATTAAATAGAATTTGACCAATAATGATAACCAGAGAAATATATTAAAACGATTTTGAAAATGATTCAAAATCATAGAAATATATTAAATAGTCTTTGACCAACAACAATATAAGATTGATTATATATATAAAAATCAATTAAATTACATGAATTGTGAAAAATACATATATACATGAATAATAAAAATATATACATCCAATATTGTACAAAGAGTAAGACATTTTTACAGCAAATACTCCATCCATGACATTAGCTATTCTAGTTGGGAGCCATAAGCTGAAATGATAAATTAAATAAATGTTAAACAATATATTATTTGAACTAAACGGAATTTTGGTTATTAACCGGAATAATCATAATTAAATACAATAACAATTAATATCACATAATAGTTGATTTACCAATTATGGAATATTTGAATTATGTGAACAAATGTAAAATTGATTTTATAATGTATAGCCGGAAAAATTAATTTTGCAATGACTATAACATGAATAATAAACACTAACAGAAATAATTTAATCCAAATAGATGTAACGGGAATAATAAAAATAATAAAACCAATAATTGAAAGGACAAAGAAAATGAATGGACAATGAAATGATGAATAATATGAGAATCATGCATTATAGTATTTTCCACAATACCTTACCGGAAAACCGTAATAGTTCAACATCTCCATTGAATATTTGATTTTGATATAGAACCTAAAGAGATTATAAGAAAATTATATAATAATTAAAATCAGTACAAACAAACAAGGGAAATAAAAAGAATTGTTAACAAAATAATGAATACTATGAGAATCGGCTATTGAGTATCAAATAAAACCTTATCGGAAAATAATTAACCTCCCTTATTGGAATTGGCGATGGTGGAGATAGTAATCCGAAACACACACACACACACACACACACACACACACACACACACACACACACACACACAGACAGAGAGAGAGAGAGAGAGAGATTAAAATGGTTAGGGTTTTCAATTATAAGATTTCCATAAGGTTTTTGATGTTCCGCTTTGACTTTCAAGCAAGTTAAGCACTTACTGACATAATCTACTACATCATTCTTCATTCCCGGCTACTAATAGTCTCTCTTTAGATCCTGATAAATCTTGGTGGATCCTGGATGAATCGAGTATCTCGACTTGTGAGCTTCATCTAGGAATCGACCTCTAAGATTTCCATGGTGTGGAATCCACATGCGGTCAAACCTAGTCCTCACACCATGACCGTTTTCCATCAGCTTGTCTTGCTGTCCGAAGATTCTTTCCTTTTTCACTAGCCCTTCATTTATAATCACCTTAGACTGTACTTTGATGATTTCTCCAAAGAGATGTGAGTTAATTATCAACTTCTATGACTTCACTGTTGCAATGAATTCTTCGTTCTTACGGTTCAGTATGTCAGCAACCACATTAGCTTTACAAGGATAGTATTTGATATCACAGTCGTAGTCCTTTATCAACTCTAACCATCTTCGTTGTCTCATGTTCAACTCTTTCTGCTAGAAGAAGTACTTTAAACTCTTATGATCCATATAAATGGTACACTTAGTACCATACAGATAATGTCTCCATATCTTGAGAGCATGAACTACTGCTGCTAGCTCTAAATCATGCTTCGGGTAGGTACTTTCATGAACCTTAAACTGTCTAGACTCATAAGCTATCACTTTTCCTCGTTGCATCAACACACAACCTAACCCACGATGCGAGGCATCAGTACAAACAACCAAATCCTCATCGCCATCAGATAGAACAAGGATTGGAGCTTGTGTGAGTCTATTCTTCAATTCTTCAAAAGCTTTTTCCTGAAACTTACCCCAACTGAATACTACAGACTTTCGGGTCATACCGGTCAATGGTGCGACTCTCTTGGAGAATCCTTCGATGAATCTCCTATAATAGCCGGCCAAACCTAAGAAGCTTCGTATATCAGTCGGGTTCTGTGGTGTCTTCCAACTCATTATCACCTCAATCTTATCTGGGTCCACAGTATCCCTTTGGGATTGATTACGTGACCTAGAAACTGCACTTCGCGCAACCAGGATGCGCATTTCGAAAACTTAGTATACAACTTCTCTTCCTTCAAGGCCTCCAATACTTCTCTTAAATGCTCAGCATGACTAGTCTCGCTCTTAGAATAAATCAATATATCGTCAATTAAAACGATGACTGATTTATCTAACATCGGCCGACATACCCTATTCATCATATACATAAATGCCGCTGGAGCATTCGTTAGACCGAATGACATCACGAGGAACTCGTAGTGTCCATACCGCGTCTGAAACACTGCCTTAGGGATGTCTGCCTCTTTCACCTTCAGCTGATGATAGCCTGATCTGAGGTCTATTCGTGAGAACCAACTCGAACCTTGTTGTTGATCAAACAAATTATCAATCCGTGACAACAGATATCTGTTCTTCACCGTAAGCCTGTTCAACTCACGATAGTCTATACACATTCTCATACTCCCATCCTTCTTCTTAACAAACAACACCGGTGCGCCCCATGGGGAAACAATCGGTATTATAAAACCTTTATCAAGGAGTTCTTGTAGTTGGGACATCAATTCTTTCATCTCGGACGGCGTCATGCGGTTAGGTGCTTTCGCGAAGGGCTGTGCTCCTGGTACTATGTCTATCTGGAATTCTACCTCTCGCTCCGGTGACAACCCTAGAAGGTCCTCGGGGAACACTTCTGGGTAGTCACGCACAGCAGGAACATCTTTTACGTCTTTCGTCTCGGCCGTAGCTTTGACAATATACGCCAGGTAGGCACCACAACCTCGCCTTAGCAAACCTTCGACTTTTATCATAGAAATGACATTAAGCCCTGAACTTTCTTTATCACCATAAACCGTCACGGTACCACCATTCAAGGATTTTAACCTTATCAACCTACTCATACACACTATCTGAGCCTCAAACTCAGATAGCCAATCCATTTCCATAACTACATCGAACCCTCCTACGGTCATAACGTACAGTGTAACAGGGAACTCACGTCCCTTTAACTCTATTTTACAATCATTAACCATTCTCATTATCCTAACCGAGGTTTCACTAGCGATTTCTAATATAAAGGTTTCAGCACACAACAACATTTCATTTTCACTAACTTACTAAATTTCGTAGCAACAAAACTTCTATTCGCACCCAAATCAAAGAGTACTGAAGCAGAAATACGGTTTACTAGAAACGTACATGTCACAACATCAGCATGTAGGCCCTAGTCCTCAGCCTCACTTGTTCAACATCTTTTTTCTCACTTCCTCCAGCTTCACCACCAGTACAAGCCCTTGCTAGATGACTGGTCTGACCGCACCTATAACATGCGGGCTTTGAATGGCAATCCTGAGCAAAATGCCCCATTTTTCCACATTTGTAACATGCATTTGACCCTAAATTGCATTCCCCACCATGGGACTTTCCACACTTGTGACACATGTTAGAACAAGTACCCCACTTGCACTCACCAACGTGCATCTTACCACAAGTCTTGCACAACCTCTTCTCCCACACTTTCTGTCTCTTATCGCTGGGGTTCCATGATTGGGTACTGGGTCGCTTAGCAGGAACAACCCATTTCTTCTCTCTTGTCTCTTCTATCACCACATCATCCACAGCTAGGTCACCATAAACCATCTTTGCGAGTTCGACGGTAGAGTTAAAAGTAGCAGGTTTACTTTCCCTGCCTAAGGTGCGGACGTTCTGTGGAAGTCCTCTTATGTAGCACTTGATCCTTTTCACTTCAGTGTTCACCAGGTCAGGCACCAACCTAGACATGCGGTTGAATTAGTAGTGTACTCGCAGTGTGCCATGTTTCCCGCCTTCAAGTTTAGAAACTTCATCTCAGCCCTTTCAACCTCAACATCAGCAAAAAACCTTCTCATCACTAACTCCTTCAGGTTATCGCACCTTAGCCTTAATCTCTTCCCGAGTCTTTCTCTGCTCCACCGACTCCCACCAGTACATAGCTTCATCTCCGAACGATTGGGTGGCATAACCCACTGCTTGGTCAGAACGACACTCGCTAATTTGGATAATCTTGTCCATGGTGGTTATCCATTGAAGAGTAGCAATTGCGTCCCCCAAACCAGTCAGCTTCGGCGGGTCGCAACCATTGAACGACTTATAGTTACACCCACCTCGGCCTCTCTTTCTTTCATCGACCTTCACAGATCGAACCTCACTCGAATCACCTTCCCCGTCATCCGCTTTCTTACAGTCATCCCCTGCCCTCTCAGTGGTCCTCACATGGCTTCCATCAGACTTTTCAGGCTGCATGTTCTTCACAGCAGCAACTACAGCTTGAGAAATGGCGGCCTAAACCGCATGATCAAGTTGATACCCCTCATTGTGGCTTGGCCCTCGCAGGGTTTCACTCCTTTCCTCCCTCGCGTCAGTAACTGGCTCATAAGGTTCTCAGACAACACTTGGCCTACCACGACGTCCAGTACGACCTCCTTAACCACCGACCTTTCTTTCTCCAGCCATTCATATTCTATAAGGAAACACAAACGTCATCACTCAAGGAACTATTTAGTACAAGGATAATAAGGCTAACAGGTAATAACAATGGCCAACTGTAATTAGCTGATCACATTACTCTCCGTGTCCTATACACTTCCCTTTGTGAGTCCACTTGTGCCAGTTCTACTTTTAACAGCTAGACAATCAAACAGTTCATAAAATCATACACTCCTATCTCTAGCATTAAGGTAACTTCCTTACACATTCTTACATTACATGTGAAATTAATCACATACTTTACCTTTACTTAGCTTGCTTGTAACATCCTAAAATTTATAATGTTGAATAAAGAAAGTTATGTTAGTGATTTCGCGTTTTTAATTATTAATATCGGGTAGGAGCGGGTCATGGACTTGGATTAATTGAGATAGGATAAATGAGAATGGGATTTCAGGGATATAAATACCCCCAAAATCCCAAAATATCTCATTTCTCACCAAACTCCACACACACTCCTCAAAACACCGCTTTCTAACCGATCAAGATTCGAAGCCGAGACCCGAGATTTCGTTGATAGATCTGAGTTGGTAAGGTAAGAACAAATCCAACAAAGTTAATATTACTGAAAATGGTTAGGATTGGATGGGTTAACCGGACCCGAAACCCAAACTGCCCAAATCGGACCCCTAAAACGTCGATTTTAGGCCGATTTGATGGTTGGGATTTGTAGGCGCCGATCATACGATTCCGTGGGTACCAAAATCGAGTTATTTGGCTAAGAAACGAAGGAGTTATGGGCAAACAGATCTGCAGCGCGATAACTTCGCCTGCAAGATTAAGTTCGCCTGATGAACTTCGCCTTCAAGCGTAACTTCGCCTTCAGGCGTAACTTCGCCTACGGCCAAGTTCGCCTAAGGTATAACTTCGCCTGAAGCCAAGTTCGCCTAAGGTTTAACTTCGCCTGAAGCCAAGTTCGCCTAAGGTTTAACTTGGCCTGAAGCCAAGTTCGCCTAAGGTTTAACTTCGCCTGAAGCCAAGTTCGCCTAAGGTTTAACTTCGCCTGAAGCCAAGTTCGCCTAAGGTTTAACTTCGCCTGAAGTGAAGTTCGTTTATAAAATAAATTAAAAACCTAATGGAAAATGTGTTAAGGCAGTTATCGAAAATAAAATTTTTCCCCTTGGACCCCGCTAGGGGCTGCCGCCCCTAGAACCCCGCTGCCAGGGGCGCTACCCCCGGACCCCCGTTCATTGTGGGTCATATATAGATGGATATACAAAACGAGTAGTAGTAGTTAATTGATATGTGTAAATATTATACAGTTAGCCGGCCCCAGTTAATGAAAGGAATTACGATCAACGGCGAGTGTAACAGGATCCAGGTGAGTTTCTAGCCCCATTCCTTGTTATGTTTTCGGGGCTGTGTGCATACTTGATGTGTTGTTAATACATTTATCCTAAGTGATAAGTGTATGCCATATGTGATATATGTGATATGTATGAATGATTGCTTGATGGTTCGTGAACGATCTTCGGATATTGCACGTACTGTCAGGTTGTAACGTTATAAAGCCATATGTGATATATGTGATATGTATGAATGATTGCTTGATGGTTCGTGAACGATCTTCGGATATTGCACGTACTGTCAGGTTGTAACGTTATAAATATGGCAAGTATGATATGAATGTTTATGTGTATGAACGTAATAAAGTCAATAAAAGAAGGAAATGACGGTTGTATGGTTGTATGGTTACGAAAAGGGTACCGAGCCCTAATAATACTCGAGGTATGATGTATGGTTGTATGGTAACGAAGAGGGAATCGAACCCTACTAATATTCGCAAACAAGGGACCAGACCCTTATAATATATGTGATGTTAGGGACCAGACCCTTATAATATCTGTGATGTTAGGGACCAGACCCTTACAATATCTGTGAGGATAGGGACCAGACCCTCATAATATCTGTGATGTTAGGGACCAGACCCTTATAATATCTGTGATGTTAGGGACCAGACCCTTATAATATCTGTGAGGTTATAGGGCGAAAGGCTCTTTAAAACGTATGATTATGAATGTAAAGAAAGTATGTAGTAAGAATGAAGGTATGAGTACTTATGTGTGTATGAAAGAAAGTTATGAGGTTAAGTACGTATGTATGTAATAAGGTATTGTATGGTATTGTATGATTAACTAGAACTCACTCAGCGTAGCTGACTTTTAGTATGCACGCAGGTGAGTAGGATGAGACAGCTGGCTTGAGTGGAGGACACATGGCAGAAGACTAAAGCCTGGCATCTGAAGATCTGATATGTTTTATAAGTTACGTTTTGATTTTGAAAGACAAGAGGAATGTTTTAAAACATGATTATGAATTGATATGTAATGTTTTATGAAAGTTTTATATTCCGCGTAAAGTTTTTAATTAACTCTGATATTTAGAACTGTGTTTATGAGTAAATCCAACACGAAAGTAGGGTTACCGGTGACGGGGCCTTACATTGCTTGAGTGACACATGACCTTCTTGAACTGGCATCTTCTTTCTTTTCTTTCTTAAGTCCCTCTGTTCGAGTCTAAGCATGTAGGATGCTTAATTCTCTCGAACTTATTGTTGGGTTTGCACAAGATTATCAAGAACATATAAACCCATTAATATGTAAAAACACAATGGAAATATTAGTTTTAAATCTTGTTTACCAAGTACATATATGTAACGATTCCGACGAAACCCGGTATACCCTAACCGGTAGATAATAGTTACGTCATATTTAATGTCGGATACATGAATTACCATAGTAATTATACGAGAATACAGGGTTCACTGTATGGATTGTACGTGAATATATAATTCATCGTATTGAATATGCGATCAATCGATCGATAGTTATTGAAACCCGAACGAATCTAGGGTTCAATTATAGACGAGATATATGATATGTAGTGATTTTACGAAGCATTAATGCTTCGGGATAAGTAAAGTACGGCACAGAAAAAGAATTTCGATTTAATGTACGTCGGTACGTTAAACGAAACCTTTAATACCAAACCGAGCAAGAGACGATCGATCAAGCCGAAAAAGATGCGCAATAATTAATAATATGATGTTTTAAGTTAATAAATGTCAGGGTTTAAGTTTTTAAAGTTTCTAAATCGGTTTTATATAAATTTCATTTTTAAGCCGAAAAACGACCGTTTTAGCCTCGTTTTAAGCCGAATTAAACATTTAACCGAAAAACGAACTGAACCAGATTATCCAAAACGTTATCCAGATTACAGAAATCCAAACATGTGGCCTAGAATGGAGAGGTGGGTCCCACCCCACCCCCCTAACCAAGCCGATCGGACTCCATGGTCCAACACCATTCCATTTTTCTTTTTTACACCAACACATTCAACAATCCATCAATTCTCTCAACAATTTCATCCAAAAACCGAGAGTTCTAGCAAGAAAAACAAGGTAATGATCGAGTTATTCACGTGTTCATCTTCGTTTGTTGAGTTTATTTGCAAGAAAATGAGGTTTCAAAGATGAAAACCGATTCTTGCATGATCAAGTGATGTATACGGGTTATACAAGGGATCTTGGTCCAAGAAAGGAGTTAAACGAATCAAAAACGAATTTTTACGGTTAAATCTTTGTTTTTGGAATCATAACCGAAACCATGAAAGAAATGGCTTGATCGTGAGTGTAACTTGCTTCGTATTGTGGTATGTTGGTTGTAGGTTCTGTATTTAGTGGTAGATAAGGCGGAAAGACGAGTTTGTAGCTTGTAGTGGCGGAAAACGAAAGGAATATTCGGTTTATGTTCGGTGTATGTGTTTTGGGACAGATTGTTGATGGTTTAGAGTTAGGTCATGAAATTTTTCAGGGATGTTCTACACATGAAAATAAGAGTTCTTTGAATTTTTGGTAATTTTTGTATAAAGGATGAATATTTGGTGAATTTAATGCTCGGTTTTGGCCAAAAATGGTGAAAAATAGTTAAATATCATGAAAAATTCTGGAAAATTGCAGATAAGCTTTTTCTATCATGTATAAGTCACACACAAAATTTGAGGTCCGTTGGAGAAGTCTAAGTAGGCTTTTTGGTTAAACGAGTTCTAGGGTTTTCTAGCTCGGTTTTAGTGAAAATGGCATGTAAAAGAAGATTTTGGTTCTGTAAAAATTACAGGGGAATATGTGGATGGCAGGGGACATCCAGGAGAAATTTTGGATTTTTCTAAGATCGTTTGGTATTTACGACATATTTAGTGTTTAAATGGTGTTTAAAAATAGATAAATAAATTTTAAATATAAAAATTAATTCTGGAAATATTTTATAAAATTCCCCACTGTCAAAAAGTGGTTTGTGCAAAATTTCAAGATCCGAGGTTAAACGGATAATTATTTGTGCTAATTATCAAACTTTTAAAGTTAAAACGCGTAAACCGGTGAAGTTCGCTTAAGCGAGCTGACTGGTGTATAAAAACCCTAATAATGAACTATTTTCATATAATTGAGTTAAACAAGTAAAAATGAATCATCCGAAAATAATTCGGATGATTTGGGTATTTTTAACCGATTTAATAGTTTCCGGTACGCCAAATACGGAAACGGGTCCCGCGGCCAATCGGGGCGTCTAAACCGAGCTCTAATTTCACAACTTTAACTAAATTATCAGTCAACCACTATTTTCGGGTCGTGTGTGACCAAACTCATTTTTGAAACGTAAAAACGAGTAACCGTGCTAGGCACGCAAAACGAGGAAAACAACTAATAGTAATTATGACCATGGAACTCTAAACGATATCACAATCTGAGTCCGGAGAAGTGTTTCTGGGTTAACCTTGCCCCCAGAACGGGTACAGTGCTGGGTTAACAGTGTCCCCAGATGTACCGGTAACTTGGTTAAAGTTATATTAATAATGAGTGTATAGTAACGATCGTAGGGATCATATTACAGATTGGACGTGTTAACTGATAATGATTGTTGTTACCTGCTTGCATGTGCTAAGGTGAGTTTCACGAGCCCCTTTTTCTGAACTGTTTTCGAATATTTTCTCGGGGCGGAAGCTTGTTTTTACTGAAATGTTTAAGTACATACCGAACGCATGGATTTGTGTGGATTTATATATATTTTATTGTACGGGAATCGTACGGAAATGTACTAAGATGGTAATTGTCTGAGTTGCTAAGATGGTAATCGTACGGAAATTGTAGGTTCCCTGGATGGATCGCACGAGATATCTCGATCTACTCAGGTGCGGAATCCCTGCGTAGATCGTTACGAGTATAGAACACGAATCACACGAACACACGAAACGAACACACGTTATATAATAACTCAAACACGTGATACGATATCACTATTACAGACACACGTTACAGCTCTCGTAACAACTCGAACAAACTAACACGAACAACTGATTTAACCAAACAGCCGTAACCTAGGACTACTTATACACGACAACTTCGCCTGGCATGTTCAGGCGAAGTTGTCCATAACTTCGCTTGACTAACAAGTTCGCCTAGGCGAACTTGTTAACAACTTCGCTTAAGACATATATAAAACATAATTAACATTACAGACTCGATTACAGACACTAGACTATGAACTACTAACATTATGCACCAACAGACTCCCCCTTGGCAGTAGCTTCATGTCTTGATCTTCAAGCACGTGTCTTGTAACCTTCAATCTCTTTGTCTTCATGCTTGTACTCCTTCTCTCACACATACCGTGACTACTCGCTGATATTTCCTCGCTTCGTCTTTCCAAGCAGGAATATAAAATATCTTCTTTTCATTTAACACCTGCAGATCAGCTTTCGATAAATTAACAAGATGCATCAGATCATACACTCTTAGCACTTCTTGTTCGTCTTCGTCTTCCATCACGGCTTTAGCAGTCTGGCAATCAACATACCACCATTTAAGGTTCTTCAACACATCCTTGGGCATTGTCTTCATCGGCACATCTTTAAGACACCGAATCGGTTTGTACTTCATTACCATCCAAGGCTTGCCATCTGCTCTCATTCCCCTTTCTTTATCTTCCACTAGCTTTCCCTTTTGTGGCTTTAATAACTCAAACTTCTTTTCTTTAATACTTTCTTTCCACACGATCTTCCCAATAACTCTGGCCATGTTGTCGTCACTTCTATTAATCAACCCCAATCTAGCCAAATCCTTCACCTCACATTCAGGCAATGTATTGAGAGATCTCAACGTCCTCTTAAAGTATTGGATCCCATCATATCTTTTCACCATGAACACTTTTAACTGTTCATCATATAGCCAACAGATAATTCCTTTCTTTGATTCAGCATAGCCTTTGATATTATAACTTTTCTTGAACATGGTTGGAACAGCAGGCTTCTTAGTTTTGATAAACCAATGAGCATAGCCTTCCTTCCATCTAGGCTGCTCCTCCCATTCTGTATCATCACCTGCTGTGTCTTGACATACATCTGACTTTTCAACTTCAGGGATCTCGTGTTCAACATTCTCCTCAACTATTTCACCCTCTTCAACATCATCTTCAATCACTATTTCAGCACCAATCTTTTCAATCTCCTCAATTGGTAGAACATCATCTTCACACATAAACTCATCATCCAACATATCATCATCTAATTCCTTCAAGGCATCGATCACATCATCTCTCATCTCCTCGTCATCAACCATCACCACCTCATCACCACCAGAACCGCCAGCTGCGCTTGCAGACTCCCCCTGAGCTGTGGAAGTCCCAAGAGCTTGAGTAGTTCTTGGCAACTCACCACCTGCACCTTTCGATGCATTGGGATCATCGTCTCTGTCATTCCTCTTCTTTGTCCTGAGCTCGTCGCCTTTACAGCTCATCTCCCCCTGAGATGCCAAGAACTCCTTCATAGCATCTATAATTTTCCCATGTTCAACCAGGAGGGAAGACTGTAGTATGATTAACAACAGGTTGTACATTAAACACAAGATTTTAAGGATAACTTGATGTTTCTGGTTAATGTGAAGATTTAGGACTCTTAAACACAAGATTTTAAGGATAACTAGATGACCAGGTCGTACATGACCACGTGAAGACAAGTTTTGAAATCGGGTTTAAGGATCGATCGTCCGAGGTCATTAACCGGTTGTCGAAACAACCTAGGATTAACAACATGAACATCGATTATCAGATATAAGAACCCAAACACACCTTGAATACTGATTGAAATCGAAGAAAGATAACAAAGATGAATCACAGGTAAGATCGCTAAGTTCGCTGGTAAATCGGAGAGTATAAGTTCGCTGATATTTGAGAATAATGAACGAATGACCTTTGAAAATCCATATATAGGGGCGCTGTGATACAGGCGAAGTTACGGTTAACTTCGCCTAGGCGAAGTTATTCACAAGTTCGCCTGTTTAACAACTTCGCCTATATTTACAAAATCAAACCTTATAATTTGAACATTTTTCAATTAACTTTTAAAACTTCCCTTTGAGAATTAAATGACACGATCAAGTCCAAGTAACCAGATATAAAAGCATACAAATACATAAAAAGAAAACTTTTAACAATTAAAGTTTAAGGGATCAAATTTCAGTCTTTACAAGGGACTACTACGTTTTAGAAAAGATCCGAACAGGAATCATACTAATTACGTGACTGTCACATAGATCCGTGTTTAGCTGTATTATGACATAAAGAAACAGGTTGTAGGCAGGTAAATAACTTAAAATGGTTTTCATCATTTCTGTGATACGAGTTAGGTTCAATTATGCCTCAAAATTTAAGTGGGCAACAACTCAGAGATTATGATGCCTCCTATCTATTCTCAAAGCGTATTTGGCTTTTCCCAAGTCACCCCGAATTGACTTCGACCCATATTGTCTGATTAAGTTTGTAAGTACTCTTCATCTGCTTCCCGTTCTCTTTCTTACTCCATGATTGAGAAGTCTTGACATTGTCAGCTCTAGAATGTTTCAATAACTCATAAGTTTTTTTTTTTTTTTTTTTTTTTTTTTTTTTTTTTTTTTTTTTTTACGATAAACATATACATAGACTTCAGAGTAGTAAACAACTGCAAGTCCCGAATCTGGATCACTGCAGTTTCTTCACAGACTATCTTTACGGGAATCAGAACATTTATGGGCTCGTGTATGACTGGGTAATCACTTTTCTACCTATCATTCGGAAAGATATATATGAAGACATGCAAAACTCTTAAGGAGTTTCCACGTAAAATCGAGTAGATTTAGTTTGTATCACATCTACTTTTACGCACTATAAAAAGCTACCATGACATACAATGACTGTTCTAAAGCCTTTTAAGCCTAATAACTTCACTAGTTAAGCACACAAAAGCAGTATATCTATCATTTTCCAAGGTTGGATCAATTTTCTGTTAAACATAGTAAAGTAACTTCTTACGAAGTAGTAGACTTGAAAAATAATTTCATTTCCCAAAAAGAAAAATTTTAACATCAATCGCCCCAACCAAAACAAAGTCTTCAGGTAAACGGCTATCCCGAAGATCCAATGGATCAGCTGGACCGACCACATACTAGTATGTGTCCTTCTAACTAAGTATGATCGACTAATTTTAAGCGAAAGAATGAAAACACATCATAAACCGCCCCGGTCACTTTCAGTCATCTGGTTAATGGCTATCCGCATATTCTACAAGTAGAAATGAGGACCAAACATATCCTAAGACATGTCCTTCAAACTGAGGCAACCGACATAATTCTAAGCGATAGTGACGTTTTTTTTTTTTTTTTTTTTTTTTAAACGAACATAAAAAGCATGGTTACTCGGGATTGATCATCCCATTCAGCTCAATAAGGTTTTGAAATCTTGTTTTGTCAAACGCTTTAGTATATAAATCAGCGAAATTATCAAGCGTATCCACCTTTTCAAGCACAATCAGTTTCTTCTTAGCACAATCCCGTATAAAATGATGACGTATGTCAATATGTTTAGTTTTACTGTGCTTCACGGGATTGTTAGTTACTGAGATAGCAGCTGTGTTATCAATGCAAATAGGAGTAGGTAAGAAATTCAGACCATAGTCGCGCAACTGTTGTTGAATCCAAAGAACCTGGGAGCAGCAGTTGGATGCTGCCATGTATTCTGCTTCACAGGTTGAAATTGCGACTGAAGTCTGCTTCTTGCATTGCCACGACACCAATCTGCCACCAAGAAACTGACATCCACCAGTTGTTGACTTCCGACTCTGATTGCACCCTCCATAATCAGAATCTGTGTAAGCGACCAACTCCAAGTCTCCTCCTTTTGCGTACCACAACCCCATCTTCGGTTTGCCTTTGAGATACCGCAAGATCCTCTTCACACCCTTCATGTGAGATTCCTTTGGGTTTGCTTGGTCTGATGAATGAACATCCCTTCCTTCTTCTGATCAACCTGCAATCCTAAAAAGAAAGTTAGTTCACCCATAGCACTCATTTCAAACCTTTTCTTCATGACGGCCTCAAAATCTTGACACATGGAGACTTTTGATGCATAAAAAATAATGTCATCCACGTAGACTTGCACTAGCAGGAAGTCGCTTCCTTGTCTCTTCACAAACAGTGTGCTATCAATCTGACCTCTTTCAAACCCATTTTTAAGCAAGTAATCTGATAAAGTTGAGTACCAGGCACGAGGTGCCTGATGTAGTCCATACAACGCCTTGCTTAATTTGTACACATGGTCTGGAAAGTCTGGGTCTGGAAAACCCGGAGGTTGCTCAACATACACAACCTCATCAACTTTCCCATTTAGGAATGCACTCTTTACGTCCAACTGAAAAACCTTCATCTTTTTATAAGCAACAAATGCCAAAAACAATCTAATGGCTTCCAATCTTGCCACATGAGCGAACACTTCATTATAATCAATCCCCTCTTGTTGATTAAAACCTTTAACGACTAGCCTCGCCTTGTTTCTTATAATAATCCCTTTCTCATCTCTCTTGCACTTAAACACCCATTTTGTGCCTATGGCATGCACATTCTTTGGTTTTTCAACCAAAGTCCAAACTTCCATTTTCTTGAACTGAGCCAACTCTTCTTGCATGGCTTCGACCCACGAGCTGTCCTTGAGAGCCATTTGATAATTCTTCGGTACAATCTGGCTGATAAAGCAGGTGTACAAGCATTCGTTGATTATGCCTGTCTCCTTAATGCTTGTGTAAACATAGGTGTGCTCATTCAAGCTACGTCTTGTTTGTACACCGGAGGACACATCACCAATCCCATTCTCCAAAGGGTGATCTTTATGAATTCTCGTGGTCGGAACAGAACCGACATGCAGATTGTCTTCCAAGTTAGAAGAGAGCTCGTCAATGATTGTTTCTTGCTGAGAGTGAAACGGATTGAAAAATTCTTCTTCAGTCGAGGCAGCAGGGGTATCGATAGCATTTGATGAGGAAGGTTGACATTTATCGATCTGCTGTCTTTGCAATAGATTTTCTTCCTCATCAAGGATCATCTTCGTAGCAACTCTCTCTTCTTCTTCAGCAATATCCAAATACGGTATGTTAAAAGACTTAAAAAGTTTAACATAGTTGAAAAACTCAGCAGGTCCGTTGCTTGGTTTTGGCGGTTGGTAACTTGTGATATCGGTGTTACACACCACCTCAACCTTGCTGGTCGATGTATTAAAGACACGTCTGTTGGGTGTCCCAACAATATAACCGACAAAGATTCCTTCATCGGCTACTTCACCAAATTTAGAATTTGTCTTTAAAATCGAACAAGGGGACCCGAATGGTTCAAGACCACTCAAGTTGGGCTTCCTCCCATGCATAAGCTCATAACACGTTTTATTAAGTCGTTTAACCGTCAAGACTCTATTGAGGATATAGCAGGCTGTAGCAACAGCTTCAGCCCAGAACACCAAAGGAAGCTTTGAATCAGCCAGCATAGTTCTGGCTCCTTCAATTAATGTTCTATTCTTCCTTTCAGCCACTCCATTCTGTTGCGGTGTATACGGAGCGCCGTATTGGTGTTCGATCCCTTTCTGAAGGCAGAAGATCTCCATCTCAAAATTCTTGAACTCCGTTCCATTGTCACTCCTGATGAACTTAACCCTTTTATCCATAACGTTCTCAACTTTGGTAATCAAATTCTTCAGCATCTGAGCCGTTTCATCTTTTGATTTCAGGAAATATACCCACGAATATCGTGAGTAATCATCAGTGATCACCAAGCAATAAGAAGTACCTCCCAGACTTTTTGCATTCACGGGACCGAAGAGATCCATGTGAAGCAATTCTAGGGTACTGGCAATTGAATTAACTTTCTTGGTGAGATGGGATTTCTTGTGCTGCTTTCCCTTCTTGCACGGTAGACATTTGTCTTCAAAATTGAAACTTTTCAAGGGAACGCCCAGCACAAGTCCATTCTTGACAATGTGGTTCATCTTCCGAAGATGAATGTGCCCCATTCTCCTATGCCACAATTCGGACTCCGATTCGCTCGCAGGCATGATTCTTCCGTGGCCATTTCAGTCGACCTCATATCCATAATGTACGTATTCCTCTCACGTGGAGCCTTCATCACAATCCACTCCTCTGGTATCTGAAAACCAGGATGTAACACAATTGCTTCATTCTTTGTGAAGTGTACGGTGTACTCCTTATCACAAATCTGCGACACACTCAGCAGATTGTGCTTCAATTCTTCGACAAAGTTTACTTTTTCTAATGTCATCTTCCCGTTAGACACTGTTCCCATTCCTGTAATCTTTCCTCCACTTTCACCTGCAAAGCTCACTCTCCCTCCTTGAACAGGTTTCAAATCGTGTAACAAGTTTTTGTTACCCGTCATGTGTCGGGAACAGCCGCTATCCACAACCCAAAGATTATTGGCAGCCCTGTTCAACTGTTCCTGCACGATAAAGCAAAAGATTAGAATCTAGGGACCCAAGACCAATTGGTCTTGGATCTATACATCCCAAACTTTGGCTTTCCAAAGTTAGTATCTGGATAATTCCTGTAAGTCCTATTAGGATGCCTCCTTGTAGATTGATTGTGAGGCCTTCCAAACCTTTGTGAATTGAAAGAATTATAGCTTTTGGTTTGGTTATTAGCAGTGTAAAACTGAGATTTGTTTCTATGAAAACCTGAATTAGTCACATTTTTGAATTTTGAATGGTTTTCATTTTTAGCAGTATGATAATTACTATTAGGCTTATTCTTAGTTTTAGTAGGCCTCACACCTCTGAATCGCTGCTTCAGAGGGCAATCTGCAACAAGATGTCCTAATTGATTACACCTAAAACAACACCTATGCTCAACTTTTTTATCAACCGGTGTTTTAGATGTCGAGGCTTTATTACCGCCCGTTCGTCTCACATATGGTGGGACGTACGGGTTTAGTGGAGTACTCTTTTTATTCGTCTTATCTTTCTCTCCACCATTGGGTAATACCACCTCCTCTTTTGCCTTACCAGACTCGGATGACTTATCCGAATCCGATGAGACTGGACTTGGATCAGAAATTTGAACACTTGAAACAGGCGAACTTGTTTTGCCTCCACTAACATTTGGTTCTTTACAAGTTACTTTAACTGGTACTGTCTGAGCAACCTCAAAGTCAACAGATTTCTGAACACTAGGGTTAAAAGTGTAATTGTGATTATAAGGTGGTGGAACCTCATGATAACCGATTCCTCCTCTCTTAGCAGAGGAACCTTGATCACTAACAAGGTGATCAAGAATAGCAGAGGAATTTCTGAACTGCTCAAGTTTTCTATTCAATTCCACCACTTTCACCTGGTGATCAGCAATCTGTTTTTCTCTATCAGCGATTAGTTTGGTTTTTTCTTCCAAAACTTCATAGCTTAGATCAATCACTTCAATTTTTTCAGCAAGTTTTGCTTTTAGACTTTTAATATCTTTTTCACAAGCTTTTATCTTTACTTTATAACTATTTTCTCTTGTTTTAGTATAGTGATGATCTTCTTTTAATGTTTTAAACTCAGCATCCAAACTAACATACTGATAAGTTATAGTAGCTAATTGCTCAGACAAGTTTTCGCATTTAGAACAAGTAGGTTTAGAACATACCTCGGAGAGCTGGTCTTTAACATCTGCCATAAAAGCTTTTTCTTCTCCGGTAACCTTCTCATTTCTTTCAGTTTCAACCTTCGCCAAATTGGCCTGTTCGAAAGTTTCTTCAGAATGCAAGTTCCAGTTGTATTCACCATCTCCTCTGGAAATCATTGCACTATAATCTTTAGAACCCCCACTTTGCTGTGTAGACCTGCCCTGACTTCGTTCCACACGCTCATTCCTGCATTCCTTTGCAAAGTGACCGTTTTGATGACAATTGTAGCATCTTACCTTCGTCTTGTCAAACCCTGGCCTTCCACCGACAAACTTCCTTCCGGTCTTTCTCATAAACCGCTTCACTCTTCTCACGATCATGGCCATCTGCCATTGTAGATCCATTTCTTCCAGATCATCAGCATCAATCTGGTCATAATCTTCATCCAACATAGCTGGATCAACAATCTTCCCCTGAATGTAGTTCTCATAGGAAGCAATAAAAGAAGCATAGAGACCAAACTGCTCTTCAGCAGACTTGACACTCATAGGCATCTTGGAGTAGTTGTTGCTGGGAATACTTGGAGAGCAACTACTCTTGCTTACCTGGGGTTGAGAACCACTCGATCCACCTGCTACATAGCAAACATCACCATTTGTGTTGACTGACACATGCCCCTCATGTGATGAATTTGCGCCCGACTCTCCCTTCGAGTAGTAGGCAGCAGATTCAGTCTTCGATCCTGAGCTAGTGTTGACTTTAGCTCCATACATACCTGGATCTTGAACCTGATCCATAGGTGTCTCTTTTCTGACCATGTTAAGCTCAAAGGTTCTGAGCTTGTTGACTGCCGTTTCTAGATCATATGTGGGAAAGTCTTTGTCTTCCCTCATCAGCACAGTGTACATCTCCCATTTTGGTGGGAGAGCATCTAGAAGCTTCTCAACTATTTCTTCTTCTCGGTAGGAAATTAAATAGTTGCTCAATTCAGTCATCAGATGGTAATATCGAGTGATAATATCATCTAAAGATTCATTCTTAAAATACTTGAAGACTGAGAACTGGGTTTTGAGCAATTTTATCTTTGAAGCACGGATTCCTACATTCCCTTCAAATCTGTTCTCAAGAGCTTCCCAAAGCTCTCTTGCTGACGTATACTTTCTAAACGTATGAAGGATCTCTTGTGGAAGAGCCATAGTAATAGCAGCATGAGCCTTGCTCTCGGCCTCATACATCTTTTTCTCTTCTTCTTCCATTTTGCTATACTTTTTGATTTGATCTCGACCTTCATACTCCATAACTGGTGGAATATAACCATCCTGGATGCATACCCACATCTTCGCATCCTGGTATTTGACATATTGTATGAACCGATCCTTCCATGCAACGAAATCGGTTCCTTTCAGCAACCTTGGGGCCTTAGTAGCTGACCCTGCTTCTACTTCCATCTTTACTAACTCAGAGATGTTAGTTGACGACATCTTTCTCGAAAACAAAGAAACCCGAAAAAAAATCAAAAAATCAAAAAAAATTTCTGAAAAGTACTGTAGGCGAAGTTACGGATAACTTCGCTTAAGCCTTAACTTCGCCGCTGATTAACTTCGCTGAAGAACTTCGCAGATGATTAACTTTGCTTAAGGTAAGCGAACTTAGGAGGTAGGCGGAGTTGTAGAGAACTTCGCTGAGTTAGGCGAACTTGAGAAGGTAGGCGAAGTTGTGGATAACTTCGCTTAACCTTATATCTTCGCCGAAACCCTACGTATCCTGACGGCAACTTCGCCTGATGAACACGGACGTTTTTGCAGATCTGAAATCTGGATTTTACGAGGTTTTTGACGGTGCAAAGGCTTGAATACGATGGTAGGAGGTAAGATTGACTCAAAAACACAGAAAACACGTCCCGCAAATAGTTGAAACGGGACGATTTCTACACCCGCGTGAATATCCCGAACCACACAATCGAGCAAAAGCTCTGATACCAATTGTAGGTTCCCTGGATGGATCGCACGAGATATCTCGATCTACTCAGGTGCGGAATCCCTGCGTAGATCGTTACGAGTATAGAACACGAATCACACGAACACACGAAACGAACACACGTTATATAATAACTCAAACACGTGATACGATATCACTATTACAGACACACGTTACAGCTCTCGTAACAACTCGAAAAAACTAACACGAACAACTGATTTAACCAAACAGCCGTAACCTAGGACTATTTATACACGACAACTTCGCCTGGCATGTTCAGGCGAAGTTGTCCATAACTTCGCTTGACTAACAAGTTCGCCTAGGCGAACTTGTTAACAACTTCGCTTAAGACATATATAAAACATAATTAACATTACAGACTCGATTACAGACACTAGACTATGAACTACTGACATTATGCACCAACACCTTTTTCTGAACTGTTTTCGAATATTTTCTCGGGGCGGAAGCATGTTTTTACTGAAATGTTTAAGTACATACTGAACGTATGGATTTGCGTGGATTTATATATATTTTATTGTACGGGAATCGTACGGAAATGTACTAAGATGGTAATTGTCTGAGTTGCTAACATTCTAAGGCCCCGGAACACGAGTGATTAACTGAAAGCCGGTAGAGTGTGGATAGTACTATTGGTCTGACAAACCCAACTGGTCCGGCATGGATTTGCTGATGTTTCCCAGCCAGTTGCACATGTCTATTTTGGGTGTTATATATATTTTGCTATGTATTGTTAGACATAGCGGTTTGGGGCAGTTCCGTGGGCGGGGGATATGCCACGGGTCCGTGGGCGGGGGATATGCCACGGGGGTTGTGTGTGATAGTCAGAGGTTTCACTTGTGGGCTCAGCATAATTACATCGATAATAATATTATTTTATGATAATGATTTATCATGGTTTACTCGAATTGTGAAACTCACCAACTATTCGTAGTTGACCCGTTTTCTCACATGCTTTTCAGGTACAACTAAGATGAAGTGATTGCTTACGTGCTAAGTGCTTGATGTGTGTAAGATTTGCGTGCGGGATGTTAGGATACATTTTAATAAATAGAATTATGTATCGTATTGTATGATGTGTGTATCACCTAGACGGTAATGAAATACGAGATAATGTAATTTTGAAGTATATTAATGCATTCAGTTTTCTTTATAAACAATGTGGTTGATATCAGACGAGTCTGTCGCACCCCGTTTACGTTTTCGCTGCGGTTACGGGGTGTTACAATATAAAACCCGTTTTATGTAAAACCCAATTCCAGGATCAAAATACGATTCACATACTATCAAAACAACTATAGTGTTTGTTTACATACCTTCAAATTTCCAGAAATTAGAAGGAAATACTGTTGTGAATGACGAGTGTTCAATGGAGAAGATTCTCAAGCTTGTATACCCTTTCAAGCCTTCCAACAAACACCTTTTCTAGGATTTTAACTCTTGCAAAAACACCCTTGTTCTTCTTTTTGTTCGGCCGAAAGGAAGAGGGAAAAGAGAGTACTTGTGTGTGTGAGAGAAAGTGTGAAAGTTGTTGTGTTGGTCAAACCTTCAAGCATATCACATGCAATATATTGAAAACACAAAAGAGGAGAGAGAGAGAGGGAAGGGGCCGACCAAAACAAGGCTCCCACCCTTTTCAAAATCCCAACCTTTTATGTTTTTTTTATTATATATATATTGTTTACATTGTTTATGTCAACACTTATAAAATGGAACATAACACAATATAACATCTCACAAAATATAAATTATTCATATAATTTATTTATCACAAAAGTGAAAATATTTAGAAAACCATATTTCCAAATATTATAAGTGTTGATAAATATTAGTTAGATCATATCTAATAATAAATATCATGGTGTTTGTCTAGCTTGTTATTGGGTATGACCTGACTTTGATCATAACGTACTAGCCAAATCAACTAAAAAATGTGTCTTGGGCAGATCGATTCCAACAATCTCCCACTTGCACAAGATACACAGAAGATTAATGCAAATAGCAAATACCGCCTAACAACGATTCACTACCCCTAATACGCCTTCAAGTCCCTTACTTGAAAATGATTTAGGTGAAACTATCATTTATCCTTTTACCACAGATGTCATGTTAAATCCAGATACACAGAGTGATCATTCCCTGTTGATTTAACTTATCAAGCCTTAGACATCTAACTCTCAACGAATACAAGGAAAAAAATCCCCTACTGACTACATACGTCTCTCACTATTCCTCGTACAATACTTGATCTTAGCCTTATGTACTGGCATGTTTCAGAGCAGCGAAGAACTAAGTCAAAGTATAATATCGGTGTATATCAATACCCAATATGTATCTCAGTTCAGAGGATACTTAGACATCTAACTCTATGAACCTTGGCAGCAAACCCTTGCTATATTCATACCTTATGAATATCTACCAATCCAAGTTCATATCGACTACGGACATTTAGAATAACTAAATTATTCATGGATTTAAACATGCTAAAATGAAACATAACTCAAAAGCATAATCATAAACCATAATCATATGATTGAGTCAAAATAATAATTGTTCTGATATCCAAATACAAAATTTGATCAAATCCAATCACTAGAATATCGAAGTCCTAAGGCACAAGTATGACCTTCATGCTTTGGCCTTTCTAGGAGCTTAGTGAGTGGATCCGCAATGTTATGGTCAGTGTGAACTTTGCGAATACATATCTTTCCCTTTTCAACTTCATCCCTTATGTAGTTGAATCTCCGCTCAATGTGCCTTGTCTTTTGATGTGCACGGGGTTCCTTGATTTGAACAATTGCACCCTTGTTGTCACAAAATATCTCTAGAGGGTCCTGAATGGTACGAACTACCCCTAGATCGGCAATGAACTTTCTAATCCACGCAGCTTCTTGAGCTGCCAATGAGGCGGCGATAAATACGGATTCAGTGGTGGACAATGCTACCCCATCTTGTTTTGCGCTCTTCCAAGAGAAAGCCCCACCATTTAAAACGAAAACATATCCCGATTGTGATAGAGAATCATCTCGATCAGTTTGGAAACTCGCATCCGTGTAACTCTGTACAACGAACTCCTCACCAGAGCCATATATTAGAAACATGTCCTTAGTACTCCTAAGGTATTTCAATATGCTCTTAACCGCCATCCATGGCTAGTTTCCAGATTTTGTTGGTATCTACTTGCCATGCTCAAAGCGCATGACACATCCGGTCTAGTGCATATCATGTCATACATGATGGAACCTATAGTAGATGCATATGGGATTCCATTCATTTTGTCTTGCTCATCCTTTGAGCTTGGACATTGAGATGCACTCAATATTGTTCCTCTTTGAATAGGTACCAAACCTTTCTCAGAGTTTTCCAGCTTGAACCTTTTCAAGATTTTGTCAATGTATGCACTTTGATTTAAACCTATCAACCCCATTGATCTATCCATATAGATCCTTATTCCCAGAATATAGGCAGCTTCACCAAGATCCTTGATGGAAAAACAACTTCCAAGCCAGGCTTTTACACCTTCCATGGTTGGAGTGTCATTTCCAAATAGTAGTATGCTATCGACATATAATACCAAAAAGGTAATGATGCTCCCACTAGCTCTCTTATACACACATGCTTCATCAGCATTTTTGATGAATCCAAATTTCTTAACTTCATCATCAAAATGGTGATTCCAACTTCTAGATGCTTGTTTCAATCCATATATTGACTTCTTTAACTTGCATACTTTATTAGGATGTTGTGGATCGACAAAACCTTCAGGATGAACCATATAGACATCTTCTTCAAGATGTCTATTTAGAAAAGAAGTTTTGACATCCATTTGCCATATCTCTTGGTCATAATATGCGGCTATGGCAAACAATATCCTAATAGACTTTAGCATCACAACAGGAGAAAAAGTTTCATCATAATCAACCCCTTGAGTTTGAGTGAAACCTTTTGCTACAAGTCTAGCTTTATAAGTATCCAAGTTTCCATGCATATCAGTTTTTTTCTTGAAAACCCACTTATTTCTAACCAGTTTGGAATTAAGAGGTGGTGCAACCAAGTCCCATACTTTGTTGTCATGCATAGATTGCATCTCAACGTTCATGGCTTCAAGCCATTTATCACAATCAAATTGTGACATTGCATCATGGTATGTGGTGGGTTCATCCGAATCTACCACATAACATCCATCCATGAAAAATCCTTATCTTTCGGGTGGAGTGCAAATTCTACCAGATTTGCGAACGTTTTATGTTTCTTGATCAACCATCATTCTCAACAACCTCTTGTTTATTGCTAGTATCAGCCAAACATTTATTGTCTTGTGGTTCTCGATCCTCCTCGAGTTCCACAGTTCTACTAGTTCCTTCCATACGGAACTTAGTTTCCAAGAACTCAGCCTTTCGAGCAATAAACACCTTTAACTCTTTTGGATTGTAGAAATAATATCCCATAGAATCTTTGGGATATCTTACAAAGATACACTTAGTGGACCGGCTTTCACGTTTGTTTTGGGTGTTGTGCTTAACATAAGCATCACAACCCCGTACCTTTAATTATGATAACGATGGAACCCTTCCATGCCATATTTCAAAAGGTGTCCTTTCCTCTTTCTTGGTTGGTGCCATATTTAGAATATGGGCTGCGGAGATCAATGCGAAACCCCAAAATGATAGAGGAAATGTGCTTCTAGCCATCATAGATCGAACCAAATCCAATAAAGTTTGAAGCCTCCTTTCGGTCACACCATTATTGCGGTGTTCTGAGTGGAGTAAGTTGTGAGATAATCCCACAACTCCTAAGATGATCTAGAAACACATCATTGAGGTATTTACCTCCTCTATCGGAACGAAGTACTTTGATTGTTTTATTGAGTTGATTTTGCACTTCATTTTGGAAGACATTGAACATTTCAAAGGCTTCATCTTTGTGTCTTAACAAGAACACATACCCATAACGACTATAATCGTCGACAAAGGTAATAAAGTATGTTTCACCATTCCTTGTCATTGTCTTAAAAGGACCACATACATCCGAATGCATGATTCCTAATAAGTCTTTCGCCCTTTCATTAGTTCCACTAAAGGGTTCCTTGGTCATCTTTCTTATTAAACAAGATTCACACTTATCAAATGATTCATCATTTGATTCCAAAAGACCATTCTTTTGATGTGTATGTATGCGATCCTTGTTTATGTGACTAAGGCGACAATGCCAAAGATAAGTCTTACTCAAATCCAATTTGAGCCTTTTGGTGCTAGACTGGTACAACGAGTTATCAATAGTTGTGTTATCATCAACTAATTTATAAATTCCATTAGACGGCATCGCTTAAAAATAAAAGACATTATTCATGAAAACATAAATACCATCATTTACAAATTTTAAATCATAACCAAATTGTCTTAATAAAGAAACATAGATAATATTCCTAGTCAAACTAGGAGCGTACAAAATGTTTTTCAAAATAAATTCCAAATCATTTGGAAGATTTAATACATAATCTCCTTGGGCTTGGACATCAACCTTTGCTCCATTGCCCATGAAGAGACTTATATCTCCTTTCTTGTAATCACTTCTTCTTTTAAACTCCTGCAATGAATTGCATATATGAGTTCCAAATTCGGTATCCAATGCCCATGTGTTAGAAGAAATAATATTAAGATTAGTATGGATCATGAAAGTTGTACCTGAGGTTTGCCCCGCATCCCTCTTAGCTTTCAAATCCTTGAGATAGGTTGGACAATTTCTCATCCAATGTCCTATCTCTCCAAAACCAAAGCATGGATCTTCAAAGCTAACCTTTAGCTTCTTTGGTTTGGGTGGTTCCGCTTTTGCCTTTCCTTTGAACCTTCCCATGGATTGCCCTTTACTACTAGAAACCTTTGCTTTAGGTTCTGGGTGATGCCTCTTCTTATTGCCAACTTCATTGATCGTGAGAACCGGTCAAACTTGTTTACCCATTCCCGCTTCGGCTGTTTTGAGCATTGCGTGAAGCTCATCAATGCTCTATTCCCATCCATTCATGCTATAATTCATGACAAAAGTCTCAAATCTTTTAGTTAGGCCATTAAGGATCATATCCGTGGCTAACTCTTTTGAGACGGGACAATTAAGCCGTTCAAGCTTATCAATGTGGCTTTTCATCTTAAGCACATAAGACGAGACAGATTGGGTTTCTTCCATACGATATGCATGAAACGCTCGAACCGTTTCGAAGCGTTCCACCCCAGCTTGAGTAAGGAACATTTCCTTAAGCTGGGTGATCATGTCATATGCCCCATGATTCTCGAAATCCTTTTGGATCTCTGGAATCATTGTTCCCAAGATGAGGAAATAAACTAGCACCGAATCCTTGGTGTATTTTAACCAATCGTTGTAAGCATCCAAGTCATTAACATCAGGTTCATCAGGAATAGGATCGTCCAATATATAAGATTTATTTTCTTGCTTGAGAACAATTCTCAAGTTTCGATACCAATCCATAAAGTTATTATATTTAAGACGATCCTTGTCTAGAATGGATCTCAGTGATAGGTTATGCACAGGTGAGATAATTGCATTAGGAGGGTTGTTGTTTGCGGCCATCTATAAATTTAACAAATCTCAATTTTAGTATTTTCGATATCATTAATAATTTTAATCGTTAATACCCTTTAATGTCTCTAAGAAAATTAATGATTAAAATCTATAACCCAACGTTTCATTCAAATAGTAGTTAGGTGATATTTATCCTACTATTCAAATTAACAAGGTAGTCAATGTTTGACGATTGCAACCCTTTGAAACTTCTAGTTTCATGAGATCGGTTAAACATCATATGTTTAGTTGGCATGTTTAATCCCATCAACACCTTTGTACACCATGCTTTGGTGACCTTATTCACAGGGTTTCCAAATCAAGTCGTCCTACTTACACACACGTGTGAGTTTACACATACAAGTGGTTAGGTGACCTTTATCCCACAAATATTGTAAATCCACCTCAAACTCACAAGTTCCCTTTAATGGGGTTAAGTGAACTTTATCCCACATCAAGTTTTCAAGTGATTCGACTGTTGTATAAAAGGATGGTGTTCAACTTGTTTTTAAAAGGGATTTGGGTTTTCTAAATTCTAGATTGGAAAGCCTTTTATGTACCTTCTATTTGCATGCATTCAAATGTATGGTACCTTTGTTGAAAAAAAATTTCATAATTCTTTTAATAAAACCAATTTTATTATGAAATCATTAATTGTTAATAAAACCAATTTTATTACTTAATAATTTCTTAAGGAATCAATTTTATTCAATTTGTTGATTTTAATTTGTTAACATCTATATCCAAATATGAAAACAAAAACATAAATCAACCACACAAGCATAAATCATAATCACAAGTCCAAAACCATAGCCACCTAAGATTGATAACACTTGTTGACCAAAACAAGTGTGTCATAAGGTCTCTCCTAAGGGACGAGCATGACACAAGGCATGTGATGGTGAACTCCCACTTGACTCCGCATCCATATGCTTCAAGTGTCCACCTCTTGTTGTGATCCTTTTCTTTATTTGGGCTTCCATTTGGGCTCTAGCTTTAGCACCTTGCTTCCTTAGGCCTCTTATGGGTTTGGGCCATAGGGCTAAAATCCCATAGTGGAGTATTAGGTCCATTAAGGCCCAAAACCAAAATGGTATTGTAGTTGCATCTTCTTTTACAAAATATATCCTAAAACATTTTTCTAGTAAAAGGAATACAACTATTCTACTTATTATTACAAACCAATTTGAAACAAATAATTATATTACAAACCTGAATAAAAGATATTACAACCAAATTGAATAAATCACAACACATCACATAACATACACAAGGTCATGACTAGGCTATGAACATCTAAACAATCAGGTCAACGTTTGACCAGAACGGTTCCCCTTTAACTCTCGGCCAGAAACCAAAATGAGAGTTTTCGGCCAAGTGACTGAGAACCTAGAGTTCTCGCCCAAGACCCAAAACATTGAGTTCTCGGCCACCAACCGAGAACGCGTTTTCGGCCAACCAAGAACCATGGTACTCAACCATGAGTTCTTG
This sequence comes from Bidens hawaiensis, assembly GCF_021521415.1. Classification (NCBI taxonomy): domain Eukaryota; kingdom Viridiplantae; phylum Streptophyta; class Magnoliopsida; order Asterales; family Asteraceae; genus Bidens; species Bidens hawaiensis. The sequence continues at coordinate 62,567 of NW_027496630.1, forward strand.
GCCAACCGAGTTTTGTGGTGTTTTCGGCTAGACCGAGAACTATGGTTTCCAATCAAAAGTTCTCGGCCTGAGCTGAAATTCCAGATTTTGTTCAAACAAAATTTCGTCATCCAAATGATTCAATTTTTCTAGATTACCACATGCATGTGTGGTACAATCTTGAAAAACCAAGGGGTAACCAAAAGCCTAAAATTTTCGGCCAATATGGTAAAAATTGCCATAAAACCCGAACACTTTAGATACCTTTTGAAGCATGTTATCGTATAAGCGGCTCTTGATGCCATTGTTGGGTTTACACAAGATTATCAAGAACATATAAACCCATTTATATGTAAAAACGCAGCGAAAATATTAGTTTTAAATCTTGTTTACCAAGTACATATAAAACCCGTTTTATGTAAAATCCAATTCCAGGATCCAAATACGATTCACATACTATCAAAACAACCATAGTGTTTGGTTACATACCTTCAAATTTCCAGAAATTAGAAGGGAATGATGTTGTGAATGACGAGTCTTCAATGGAGAAGATTCTCAAGCTTGTATACCCTTTCAAGCCTTCCAACAAACACCTTTGCTAGGATTTTCACTCTTGCAAAAACTCCCTTGTTCTTCTTCATGGTCGGCCAAAAGGAAGAGAGAAAAGAGAGTACTTGTGTGTGAGAGAGAAAGTGTGAAAGTTTTTGTGTTGGTCAATCCTTTCCACCAACCAAATCACATGCAATATATTGAAAACACAAAAGAGGAGAGAGAGGGGAAGGAGCCGGCCAAAACAAGGCTCCCACCCTTTTCAAAATCCCAACCTTGTATGTTTCTTTTATGACATATATTTTGTTTACATTGTTTATGTCAACACTTATAAAATGTAACATAACACAATATAGCATCTCTTAAAATATAAATTATCCATATAATTTATTTATCACACAAGTGCAAATATTTAGAAAACCATTTTTCCAAGTATTATAAGTGTTGATAATTATTAGTTAGATCATATCTAATAATAAATATCATGGTGTTTGTCTAGCTTGTTATTGGGTATGACCCGACTTGGATCATAACGTACTAGCCACATCAACTCAAAAATGTGTCTTGGGCAGATGGATTCCAACACTTATGCTCTGATACCAACTTGTAAGGCCCCGATCCCTGTGCCCTAATTTGGTGTTGGATTTACACACAAACACAGTTCTAAATATCATAGTGAATTAAAACTTTTGCGGAATAATAATAAAGGTCAACCATTCATTACAAACATTCATAACTTGTCTTTTAAAATATAACATAAAACATGATATCAAAACATCACGACAAATCTTCAGAAGCCAGCCTCTTCAGATCCTTCCATGTGTCCCCCCAAGCCAGTTGTCTCAGTCTATTTACCTGCGTACATACTCAAAGTCAGCTAAGCTAAGTGAGTTCTAGTTAATACATGTAACATACAATACATCCATATACCTACTTATATACACACCCGAAGATACATATAACATACTTAGATTTTTACCTTTCTTCGTACTTTCATACTTTCATTCATACATACATATTACATTTCGTCCTATAACCTTCGCATATATTATTAGGGTCTGTTCCCTACATTCGCAGATATTATTAAGGTCTGTTCCCTTCATTCGCAGATATTATTAGGGTATGTTCCATACATTCGCAAATATTATTAGGGTATGTTCCTTACCTTCGCTCTACCATACTTTCATACTAACATTCATACAATTTCGTACATACCCTGCTTTATCATTCATTCATACACAATTAAATATTCTAACACTTACCTCCCTTGGAGATACGTGCAATATCCGAAGATCATTCACGTACCGACAATCTTTCATTGATATTCACATTATAATATCTATCACATATATCATCCATGCATACACTTACCACAAAAGGTAAGTGTATTAACTAATCACATTGAGTATGCACACAACCCCGAAAATATAACAAGGAAGTGGGGCTAGAAACTCACCTGAACTTGGTTCCTTTCAGAGTTAATGGTAACTCCTTTCTTTAACTGGGCGCGGCTAACAGTATAACAATTACACGCATCAATTAACTATCTCTACCCTTATCACACTTCTAGTTTAATATAACCCTCAACGAACAGGGGTCCGGGGGCAGCGCCCCTAGCAACGGGGTTGTAGGGGCGTTAGCCTCTAGCGGGATCCAAGGGGCAGAGCCCCTGGTTGGGGTTAATTTTATTTTCATTAACTGCCTTGACACGATTTTCATTAGGATTTTTTAATAATATTTCATTAGCTAACTCATTCGTTATTCATTAACCCTTAAGGTATCTTTCATTAATTAATAAAGTCCAAGGGCTACTATTTAATTAAGCCATTTTATTCTAAGTCTAGGGACATTTCTGTCATTTTATCAAAATTCATTCGTTATCCAGATCCTTAACGAATGGGGCTCATTCATTGCTTCTTAATGAGTGCGTTCTTTCAAAACGAATGGAATCATTCGTTACTTCTTAATGAATGGCCACTTATGACGAATGGACCTTTATAACGTATGAACTTCATAGCGAATAGAATTTCTTACCGAATGGACTCATTCGCCTGACTAACGAATGGACCTTCTAACGAGAGGGTTCATTTGTCAGTCTTCCCTAACGAATGGGTTCATTCGTCCTCTCTTCGTAACGAATGGGCATTGCTCATTCGTTACACGCGCCTAAGGTTAGGGCAGAGAATATCAGAACATTCCCTGACATGTGCCGCCTTTCCGGCGCTTGTAACATCCCAAAATTTCAGTAATAATATTTTAATATATTATATGTTTTAACGGACGAGAATTTACCCGAGTTGGTAGATTATAAATAATAATGATAGATAGATAAGTAGGCTAATTAGAGGAGATGAACATGGACTAAAAAGGAAAGATGGGCCTTAGGTCCATAGGCTTAAGGGAGTATAAATACCACTTAAACCCTAAATCTTTCCATTTCCATCCAACCTATCCATCTTATTCTCCCTACACCTCCATACACACACAAATCTTTCCATTTCGGCCGCAAGCAAGAACAAGGAGCCGAGATCAAAAATCGAACCTTGTGTTGATAGATCCTAGATATTCAAGCTAGATACAAGATCAATACTCCATAACAAGAAAGCTGAAACCTAGTAACCATATAAAGGTATGTTCTTGATCTTAAAGCTTGTATTTTTATGAACGGTTAGCCATGAAAATTGAACATAGACTAGATCGGGTCTAGATAAATCATAAAGCTTCACACTTGATGATTAATATGGACGTAAAGGAATCATGGTTAGATACGGTTCATAAATGAAACCCTAGATCTAGTTTAAAGAATGTTTTAGGATTAAAGGTCCAAACTTTATACCTAAAATAGACTAGATCTTGATGAAGGATTACTATCGGGTGTAAAACGATTATGGGTGATGATAATAAAGGAAAAAAAAAGGTTCATGATTTGAACCTTAGAACAAGTAGCTGGGCAAGGTAGGAACATAAGATAGGAAATAAGCTGAGCTGGGGGTTTTCGGCCAACTGTGAAGATCCTTGGTCAACCCTTATGGTTTTCGGTCAACTTGAGACTTCGGCCAAGACAGGATCTCGGCCAAAGAGAGTTCTCGGCGACCAAGTTCTCGGCCAGGTGGTTCTCGGCCACGTGGTTCTCGACCATGAAGGTTCTCGGCCAAAAATGTGTTTTTCGGTCAACCCATGTTCTCGGTCAAACACGGGTTTTCGGTAAACCCATGTTCTCGGTCAGCAAGGGTTCTCTGTCTGGAGTCCTCGGCCACCAAGTTTGGCTTGGGTCTGAGCCCAGTAGGACCCAGATCTGGTAATGGGTCGTTGGGCCTGACTTAGTTCAGCCCACATGCTCAAGCCCAATATCTTGAAATAAATAATAAGCCCAATTTAGAAAATAACTTAAAATGTTAAAGGAAAATATGTTAAGACAGCTCGACCCCAGCCAGGGGCTCTGCCCCTTGGACCCCGCTAGGGGCTGCCGCCCCTAGAACCCCGCTGCTAGGGGCGCTGCCCCAGGACCCCCGTTCGTTGTGGGTTATATAAAGATAGAAATACGATATGAGTAGCAATAGTTGATTGATACATGTACATATATATACAGTTAGCCGTGCACAACTCAAGAAGGGGATTACCATAAATGGTGAACGAAACCGACTTCAGGTGAGTTTCTAGCCTGATTTCCTTGTTATGTTTTCGGGGCTGTGTGCATACTCGATGTGATAGTTAATAAACTTACCTTAACTGGTAAGTGTATGCCTTATATGGTTTATATGTTATGTATGTATATCTTAAATGTATGTAGTGAAAGCTTGTCGTACGTGAACGATCTTCGGATATTGCACGTGCTAACAAGGGAGGTATGTTTATGATAGATGAATGTGTATGATAGATATATGTATAATATATGAATCTGTATTAATGATTAAAGAAAGTATGTATGTTATGGGTATGTAAAGACAGTATGTACGAAGATGAAGAAAGAGGGACCAGACCCTAATAATATCTGAGATAGAAAGGACCAGACCCTAATAATATCTGAGATAGAGAAGTAAAAAGGGACCAGACCCTAATAATATCTGTGATAGACAAGAAAGGGACCAGACCCTAATAATATCTGAGATAGACAAAGGAAAGAGGGACCAGACCCTAATAATATCTGAGATAGAATGGACAGTAATTATATAGTATGAAAGTAATAAAGTACAAATGTATGTATGAAATTATGTAATGAAAGTAAGTTAGTAAAGTAACTATTATGTATCTTCGGATGCATGATTGAAGGTAAGTGTATGTATTATACGATACGTGATTTACTAGAACTTACTCAGCATAGCTGACTGTTAGTATGCACGCAGGTGAGTAGAATGAGGTAGCTCGCTTGAGCGGATACGTGGCATTGAATAAGAGGCTAGCATCGGAAGACTCAAGACATTTAAGTTTAATGTTTTGTTTATTTTGAAAGACAAGATGTTGTTTTAAGACAAGTTATGGTTTGATTATGTAATGTTATATGAAATTTTTAAATTCCACGTAAAGTTTTAATTAACTCTGATATTTAGAACTGTGTTTATGATTAAATCCAACACCAAAGTAGGGCTACCAGTAACGGGGCCTTACAGTGCCGCCGTGCCGGAAAAACGTGTTTTTACACCGTTTTTCGCCCCGATCGATCTGGATCCGAGCTAGGATGACCCTTAAGCTTGTCATTCGATCGGCTTATACCCGATTCCATCCGAATCTCGTGACTTTAATGGTTGAAGGTGTCGGTTAGTCGTTTTGCGACTAGATCTTGCGGGTTTGGATCCGTATAAGATCATACTATCATTACCTCAGATCAATGATCGGTTTCCTTCTTGGTTTCGGTTGGAGAAAGGGAGAAATATAGGGAGAGTTTATGTGTGTGTTTTGGGTGGTGTATGGAATGAGTGGAATGAATGGATTAATGAATTATTATTGTTTATATATATTATGGGTCATGGGGCCCATGGTCTTTCTTCCTTCCTTATTAATCCAAGTCCACTACTCAAATTTATTTAACCCAACACAAGCCCAACTCATAATACTAATATTATTATTTTATTAACCGAAACAGGAAAAAGGATGTTACATGACAAAAAACTGTGAGGACTATGGTTATAAAATGGTGACACAAAATAAACACAAATAATTGTAATTATGATAAAAAACATTATATATATACTTTTGAATGATCAAAATAGCACTAATGAAGACAACAGAAAAAAATTTTATGTTCCAAAATCGAAATGTCATAGAACTTATATTTGTGATTTAGATATAGAAAAGCTCATAATCGATAATTTAGTTATATCAATACGATTTCACAAATGCATAAATAAATTTTGATGGAGAGAAAGGGATAAAAATTAGGGCTACAATTGAAACATCGGTTACAAAAGTTGATAATCATTTTATTTTTTGAATTATTTTATTGATAATAAATTTTAGACAATTTAGGTAAAACAACTAAATTAATTTAATAAGATTTACAATATAAGAAAACTATATTTGTTTATTAAAATGATGCTTACTAAAGACGGGATAATATAACATTCCTGTATAATATAAGATAATAATGACAAATTAAAATATAAGATTTTTAGTTTAAGGTATACAATATATTTTATACGTTGCACATATTTTGAATCACCGAATATTTGATTTAATAGCCAATTCAGGTAATTTAGCCTATTTATTAAAATAATGATTACCAATGTCAATTAATATATATTTTATTATGTTACACCATAAGGGGTTGTTTGTTTACATATGAATGGAACCATTCAGATGTAAACACCTGATTCATCAAATTTCAGACTGTTTGGTTCCAAACAGAAAAACATCTGAATGGTTAAAATTATGTCTGAATCATTCAGACTTACTGTTGTTGCTGAATGAGACAGATGCGCATTCATATCTGACTCATTCAGATCTGAATGAACCAAACAACCATAAATACTTACGTTATAATGAATGCAGAATAATACAAATTAATTAATAGAAATTAATAATCATTTAATAGAATTGATTGTATAGTATTTTAATTTATTTTAGAATTATTTTATTCACATGAAAATTAAAGAAGTGCTAGATATACATGGAAATGTTAGAAATACACCAATAGGAAGAGGCCATGTTGAGTTAAACTCTATTGTTTTAATAGTATATATATAATAGAATATAGAATATAGATATAGATTTATCATTATTTTTGAATTCAAGTAAGATATATAATATTTGTATTACATAAAAGAGATTAGTATAATATGCGACGTAAATAAATCAAGATAAATGCAAGACATTCTCAATCTTGTAATTTAGTAGAAAGTGAAGTGAGGAGAAATAATTAATATAAATTTGAAATTAAGATACAAAAAATGATTTCAAATTACTCGCTTGGACCCTGACTATACATAAACGTAACAAAGAAAAAAAATGTTTAAGTTATTATGTTAATAACGTGTAAATTGTAAAAATAACCAAAATATATTTGGCATATTAACAAAAAAAAAACTAAAATGGTAAGATACAACAATATATTAAGGGTGGTGCTGAGACACCCCAAACACCCTTCTAATACACAACATATAGTGTTATACGCTGCGTATAGAAGTACAACAGATAAGACAAAATGTACATTTATACGTGGCGTATAGCACTATACACGACGTATTAGAGTACAATCAACCTAGGACTGATTATGGCACTCCTAGGTTGCCAAGCCATACCTTATACAACGCGTATAGAGCTATACACGACGTATTGGTCCAATTTGAATTATTGAGCTCACCAACTTTCCCTCCCTTCTCTTTATATATTATAACAAACACATCCATTATATACACACATTTGTAACAAAATACACCCAAGAAATAAAAATGGATTGGTTTAGCCATTTATTTTCAGACTCTAACGAGGAGGAGCCGGGATACGCGCATAAAGTCAACCTGGCATGACGGGGTACCAGATGTGAACCAGGCTTTCTTTGTGTTTTTATTTAGTATAAAGTCGTTAGTTGGTTTTTTTAACTAAGACATGTTACATTACGTTTTTCAGGATTATTTCGGCTATGATATTCAACCTGAACAATCTTACAGCCAGCCTAGGTCACCGAGGTTACAAAACTTAAAACAAGCTTTCGTTATATATTTATTTAATATTAAGTCGCTAGTTTATTTTTAACTAATATATGTTACCATTACGTTTGTCATGAGTATTTCTCTCACGATTGTCAACCTGAACAATGTTACAGTAAGCCATTGTACAAGTTACCAGTTGGCGGGCCGGATTATAGAGGCCAGTCGTCTTCTTCGTACCACTTCCCAATAGCAGAGGAACCGTATTACATAACCTGTCTTCGTACCACGTACCAGTAGAGGTGTCACCATATTACGAGGGAATTGAATACGATGCTGATAATTATGATGGTGGGGGAAACTCATATGATGAAGATGCTTATGATGATGATTACATACGCGAGCCGACGGTTTCGTATATAACAAATATTGTAAGACATCATATGTATTGTTTAAGATGTTATTATGGCTTTTGAACATGTTCTAAAAATGAACTTACTATTGGTTTTAGATTTTTAAGTCCCATAATGAGTTGAGTTGGAGGAATAAGCCAAAAAAGAGGACATGGGCATGAGTGTTTTATTGTGGTCCAATAGTTAAGGTAAAACGGTGTGGACCTTGCATGTAATCGTGGAGGGGGACTGAAATTGAAGGCCACAATTAGGCGTACCCGTAGTATTAAAAAATGTTGTCCATTTAAACTCCTAGGCAGGTACGACGCGTCAGGTAAATGTTGGAGGATTGAATTAGTAAACGAGACACATAACAACAATCTCGTTGTCTATGAGGAGGGGCACACGAAGCTCATGAAAATGACCATTGATGAACTTGATCTGGTTACGACGTTATACCGAAACGGCTTGAAGCCCCTTCAAATTCAAACAGCTGTACAAGAGCAGTTTCCCAGTTGCCAACCCAAACTCACGGACTTATACAACTACTTGAGTAGGCTTAAAGATCGGGAGAAAATTGGTGATACCCCCATGTAACAACTCAGGCTTTTCATATATTATATCAAATCCAATACCTGGCCCGCTTTCGTTTTCGAGTAATTTAAATCAATAAAAAAATTTAGATTATTTACATTATAATTTGTTTTCTTTATTTATTATTTATTTATGATTATTTTTCATTATATTTATTTAATTTTCCTTAATAACTTTGAACTATATACATTTTCTACCCAAAACCTTAGTTTTAACCCATTTTGTATCCAACCATGGACTTCAAGGACTACAAAACCCCAAACCCGTTTTCTACCCAAAACCTTAGCAAATCGGATTTATTAATATATATATAGGGTTGGTTTCATTTAAGAACCCTAAAATGGTTAAGAACTTTTAGGAACCCTTAACAACCAAACAATTTTTTAATTTTTTTTATATATTAACATTATTTAAGAGTAGTTTTATCATATTTTATATCAAAAATTTTGATTACATATATTAATCACAAGTTTATATATATGTAAAATTTATGTACTAGCAAATTTACATAAGTGTAAGACAAAACACATATATGTATAAAAACTAATTTTCAAAACTGTAATCCTAGATATAGATGTACATAATGATAAACTACTCTCAAAGAACAATAACATATAAAATTTTTTATAAAAAACGTTAGTTTTCAAGGGTTCCTTCAAGTTCTTAAATAATTTAACAGTTCTGTAATGATACTCATCATATATATATATATATATATATGTATGTATGTATGTATGTATGTATGTATGTATATATGTATGTATGTATGTATGTATGTATTATAACCAGAATCCAAAACCCCAAACCCATATCCTTTAACCTGTATCCAGCATATATCCACAACCCGTTTGATTTCTTGGACCATAATCTTCGTTTTAAAGTCAAAATAGATTCTCGTAAATCGTTTATATATTAAATTTGTGTTACACCGACAATTTATTTTAAGTATGAAAACAACTATTGATTGTATTGTTTATAATATATCACCTCTATTATCAAATCGCTAATACATCAGTTAGAATCAAAATTAATGAAATTAAACTTATGCAACTGTCCCTGCAAGCCCGACGATCATAACCCTAGAATCAATTGAGTTTTATCATTCTTCCAGTTGTGATTCGAGTTCGTATTTGATCCGACTATAGTTCTATAAATTAAACCATTCATCCATCATAGTTTCTGGTAATTTATACATGTATATTTTTCGTTTTAATCCGTTAAACGATAATCCTAATGTTAATTAAACATACATATTGCAAATTAACCAATTGTAGATTTAGTGTTCTTAAACAATTTGGGGCTAAACATGCTTATGTATATATATTTTTGTTATTGTTTGTTAACCAACTGACACACCAACCCAACTGGCTGGTGTGTGTGTTCAAAGTAGTGACCTGGTTGGGGACGCAGGTTTGAGCCTCCGCTAGACCAGGTTTTATTATTTTATTTTTGAAAAATGATTTTCATAGTTTAAATGGTTTATTAAATTATTATAATTAATATTAAATTAATAATAAACCTTATTTTATCAAAGCCCGACACCATTATTGATTATTCTTTTTGTTGAACGTTTTTACAAATTTATTATCTTTACAGTATATTTTTATATGTATTATATATATATATAGGGGATGGATCATGCGAGAAGTGATATTATAGCGAGAAGTGCGAAAAGTCGATCTCAACCATTGATTATCTTCTAGTTGTTCAAAACATTAATTCCACTAATTGCTCCTCAATAATTCTTCATATTAAATATTGTAGAAAGTTACAAATCTTATAAAAGATAAATTGACTTTTACATAAAATATCATCTAGAATAATTTTAATGAAATATAATTGAGAGAAAATTATTTGCATTCATGGTTCCATAAGATTTATTTGAATTTTCTTTTACGTACCTACATATGAAAATAAATGTATATGTAGGTGAATTGTAATTAATTGATCACGTACACAAGTAACACAATAATCTACATATAGCTTATGTTTAACTATACAAATTGTTAGTTATTTTTATTTTTATCAAAATGTAACTCGTATTACAAACACAACTTATGTTCACCTACACAATTTTGTTTCTTTTGTTTTCACCAAAACATAAATAATATTCACCTACACATAACTTGTATTCACCTACACAGATTGTTAGTTCGTTATATTTATCACCTAAATATAAATAATATTCACCTACACATAACTCGTATTGCCTACACCGCTACACATAAAAGAGATTAAAAATAAAAATAAAAAAACATAATGCATTCATTGTGAATATTTTACAACTTTAGGTTAATAATATTAATTGTATGTGATATCATGAATAATTTTTGTTCGTGTAGGTTAATTTTTTGACCTGCGTAGGTAAATACAAATGGGTAGGCTATAACATGAAGTAAATTTATATATATATAGGTTAATATTATGATTTGTGTAGGGTACCATGAACTAGTTATGTGCATGTATATTAATATTGTGATCTGTGTAGGTAATAATATGAGCTAGTTTTTATATGTGTATGTTAATGTTATGATTTGTGAAAGTATTTTTTTATGATGGCTAATTTAATTTTTTTGTAGTATGAGTATGGTGGTTTTGTTTTATGTATTTTTGAAGATTAAATCAAATTAAAAAATAAAGATTAAATTATAGTCATTTATAACTTAACATTAATTAGTATTAATTACAAAAAGAAACTCCTAAACCTTTTATTAATATACTTCTAGAATTAAATAATTCAAAATTAAATAGAAAACTTTTGATTGGTTAAAATCTCTTCTCGCACTTCTCACCATAAGAACACTTCTTAAATGAACCAAATCATATATATATATATATATATATATATATGTTTTACTTTTAAACAAAAGTGTATTAAACATATTATAATGGTTAAATATATTTTCACCGTTAATGGTCGTTAAAAGATTCAAAATAAATTATATATTTATTTTATAACTTGCTACATGCTATTAATTATTTTAAATGATTATTAGTTTATTGCAAATGGATTTGTTTAAATATTGGTATTATAATAAATATTATATCCACTTATTTAAAATACTTATATATATTCGAATTGTATTTATTCAACATTTTATGTATCTCTCATATGATATTTAATTTATTTTTTTAAAATTTTTTTACCTATTTAAATATATGTTTATCTACATATTATTATTATGGGTATATTTTATATTACATCTATTTATTTTAAATTATTTCATTTATATATTTGATTTTATATTATATCAAGTATAAGCAAAGGTGATTTTAAATAATAAAAGTAGTGATTTTTGTAATTTAATGGTAAACCATAATATTGGTTTTGCAATAATAATAACAAATAGAAAACAATCATTCAATCAATAGATATTCTAATCACAAAACATAATTCAAATCACACTGAAACCTAATTCCATTATTCTTGTTATATCATGTATAATTAATTAATATTATATTATTTAACTATGAATCCTTGACGGTGAATCACGAAGGGTTTAACTTTCTTAAATCCTCTCTTGTATTTTGGTCCATCTAGTCAGGTGAGTAATCACTTCCTTATTACACTTATTTTCAATGTTTTGGGGACTTATCCGTACCTGTTAATTACTTACATACTCTCAAATGCAAACTGTTAATATTTGTGTTATGTATCAACTGAATGACTGCTTGCTATTTATTATTTGTTTATATGTTTATTTATCTCATTCGGAGAGGTTCATCATTTATCATTATTATCACATCATGTCGTAGTGTCCGGCTTCCAATCGCATAACAAAGGTTTCACCGATAACTCAGTTATGATAACCAATGCCCAATTCGCATGGCAACGGTTTAGCCCGCTCATCATTATTTTTTTACAATGTTACATGCTATGGTTTGACTGTATATACTCACAAATAACATTTTTGCTCTTTATTTATATATTAACATATTGTATTCAAAACTGGTGATTTTCTCACTCAACCTCGTGTTGACAAAAATATATTTTGTACGCAGGTTATCAGATTGGTTGTTTATCAAGATGAAGATCACTTAGAGAAGGCTTTTAGGATATAAAATTTATACAAGTATTATTTGATATTATTTTGTAATTTATTTATACTTGATGTACTTCAATGTAAATTGTTTAATTAAAATAATTAATTAGGTATGTCACTTTACAATTGCATGATAGTACCTTGTGAGCTGTGAACAATTAGTTCGCACCCCGACATTTCCGCCTTAGGTTGGGGGTGAAAAATTGGTATAAGAGCCAGGTTTAAGATGTGTCGTTAGAAAAAGTCCTAGACATATGCTTAGGACCCCATACGTGTGAAAATCTGTTTACTTTATATGCGTTATATATAGTTGTTTACAACATACGTAATTACCTTCTAGATTAAGTGCTTATTTAATTTTTGCTTAATTAACTGTGTACTTTTATTTTAATGCACACACAACTCTGAAGTTATGCTTCACCTTCAAAATATCTTTATAAATCTGAGACTATGTCTCACTCTCAAAATATTTCTTTATGACTCCTCTCAAAATATTTTCATTTAATATTAGTTGATTGTTTTTATTATTGGAAAATTCCTTGAGAATTCCCTAGCTTTGTTTTTTCTCTTTTTCACTTATAATTAGGGAGTGTGACAAAATTCCCCGTCAAAGTGGAAATTGTCATACGACTGACACTTTAAGCGTTTAACGTAATCGGCTAAACGGTTACCTTATTTATCGTGTTTTAATGCTTTTAAAGTGTCTTGTCGGGGTGGAAAACCATGGGACACCATGGACACGCCAACTGTTCATTTGCACAATTCATTTTATTTGTGATATTTTGTTGGAGCATTATCCTCCATGGTGATACATGAGATGCTTCAATTACTCATGTTAACACTCATATATTCATTATTTAGTTTAGTCGGTTAAAACGCCATGTAACGCTCATGGGCCGACAAACGCCAATAAAATGTCATGGACAAGCTCATAGGAAGCCCAACTCACACCTTCGTTTTGTTTTTGTATGCAAACAAGTTGGGATAATAAATTGCCATGGAAAACTCACGGGAAACCCAACATATCAAAGAACATTTGTTATATTTTGGTATATTTGATTTTAATTTGAAACAATCTATTATTTGATTTAATTACTCAATTTCATAATTAATTAATTACTCAATTCCTCAATTAATCAGTTACTCAATTACTCAATCACATTTGAATAATGATTTATTGATTCGATCTTTTCACATACTCAAAAACATTTTTATGATTGGACGAAATCATTCCTTCATCAAGACTCAGCTATCACGAGCCAATTTAAACACTGTATATCTTGTTATTGGATTGGCTTTCTCATAATCATCTCATCACATTCAAAAGTTATCAAAAAAATTAAACATTCTACTTTGGTTTTCTTATACACATGTGATCATATTATTAAACTAAAATATAATTTCACTATCATTATTACACAGATTATTAAACAAATGGTTTTCTCATACTCATGATATCACATATTCAACTATCAAACCTGTTTCAAATAACTCATTAAACTCATAAAATTATCAAATATATTTCAAGTTATCATCTTCAAACTCTTAGTTTTTAACGCCTCAATTTGTTATGTTTTAATAAAACTCATTCATCTCATTGATTATTATTTAAATTCTAACTTATCCTTAAGTTATGAATAAACACTAGCATAATAGTTCATATGAAATTCACAACATATCAATCCTCTCATGAAATCTCAACTTATTTGACCATAGAATCTATTCTCAACATCAATCATCTATTTTCTATAACCGCCTTATGGACATGCATAGTCAAGTGTAACATCCTAAATATTATAATATTAAATAAAGAAAGTTGTGTTAAGTTGTCGTGTTTTAATAATTAATTTGTATTAAATAAAGAAAGGATCATGGACTTGGAATAATTAAGGTGGGTTAAAGGGTAATGGGCCTTAGGTCCATGGGCTTTAATGGATATAAATACCCTCTTAAACCATCCTAAAACCATAACTCTCATTCCATCTTTCCATAATCTCTACACACACTCAAGAACACACACACCTCCATTACTACATATAAACGGCCGAGAGAGAGAAACGAAATTCGAGACCAAAACCAAGCCAAATATAGATAAATCTTCAATATATAAGAAAGATCCAAGGTTTAAAGATCATAACCAAGCCAAACAAGACCAAACAAACACAGAAAGGTATGTTCTTGATCTTTAAAGATTACATTTTCGCTAACGTTTGGCCTTGAAACTTAAACCAATAGTAGATCGGGTATAAACGAGACATAAAGTTGTAAACTTGATGTTAAAATGAATGTAACGAACCTGAAAATGGATATGGCTCGTTTTACGAAACCCTAGATCTAGTTTTAAACATTTCAAGTCTAAAGGTTCAAACTTTGTAATTTCTCAGGTTAAGTCTTAGCCAAATGCGGTTAGGGGAGCGTTACGTGATGAGTTAGGACCATAATAAAAATATATGTATGTCACATACTTTGTATATGCTAATAATAAAAAAAAAGGAAAAGAAAGAAGAACAGTAGCAGCACATGGTTACATATATATACAAACACACTCGCATACATACATACAATTCAAATGCATGAAGGACTCGATTACAAACAACTTTAAACTCGCATACATTATAGACTCATTTACATCGAAACTCGAATGCGTTAGCACCACTGATCACTTTGATACACTCGCATACATACACCATACTCGTATACACGGCTGTATCGATTACAAGTCCTTAATCTCATATATCCTTGAGCTTGGTTACAATGATGCCCTTGAAACACCCCAGGCCCAATTACATTAAGAATCGCATACACATGGACTTCGATTACAATGAGGGGTCGGTCACTTTGGAGGGAACTCGAATACAACAATTAGGATTATAAGGGGGCATCACACACTCGCTTATAAATACATATACACTTGCATACGATCTGGACTCATAAGTGACTCCCATATAATACTTATACATATATACACTTGCATACACATGTAATCAACCTCAGGTAGGACTCGCATACAATAAGACCCGATCACAGGAGACCCGATTACTTGTGCCTTGGTTGATTACAAGTGAGCTGCCCATACAACTGAACTCGCATACAATCATATCGCATACAAGTTATGCCTGATTACAACTTATCACTAACACCCATATTCGATTACAATGAGCATCGATTACGTCATGAAGACTCGCATACATAGGGGCAGATCACATACCGTACTTAGTAGTTACATTGCTAACTTAGTTTACTCCTGGAACTCGCATATGTTGTGACCCGGGGGCTGTGTAGAAAGCCGATGTTACATGACTCAAATACAATGATTCCGATTACATGCCATGTCGCATACAATGATGAGCTCGAATAGAACGAACAATGGTACCCATGCAGACCCGATTACAATAAAAAGGCCTTAGCTGAAAATATATAACTCGCAAACAATAAGGTCGGTTACCTTGACTGACATACATGTATGTTAGATTACTTGGTCGTCCTTAACTCGAATGCAAGGTGAGGGTTCACACGCGTCATATGTAGTTGAATACCTTAGCATAGCGCATGCACCAAATGAGGCATGATGTAAACATGAGCTATGAGTATATACGCACCTACATATTGTAACATCCTAAAATTTTTATAATGTTAAATAAAAGAAAGTTATGTTTAGTGATTTCACGTTTTAGTTATTTAATGTCGAGTAAGGAACGGGTCATGGGCTTAGATTACGTAAGATGGGTTAAATGAGAATGGGCCTTGGGTCCGTGGGCTTGAGAGATATAAATACCCATCCCAAGCCCAAGATATCATTTTATTTCCATCTTTCTCTTTTACACACTCAAAAACACACACATAACCGACCGAGATCCGAAGTCGAGACCCGAGATTTTGCTGGTAGATCTGAGTTGGAAAGGTAAGAACTAATCCCGCAAAGCTAATATTACTGAAAATGGTTAGGATTTGACGGGTTAATCGGACCCGAAACACAACTGCCCAAATCGGACCCCTAAAACGTCGATTTTAGGCCGATTTGATGGTTGGGATTTGTAGGCGCCGATCATACGATTCCGTGGGTACCAAAATCGAGTTATTTGGCTAAGAAACGAAGGAGTTATGGGCAAAACAGATCTGCAGCGCGACAACTTCGCCTTCATCTGGGCAACTTCGCCTTCAAGCGATGAACTTCGCCTGCAAGCTAAGTTCGCCTGATGAACTTCGCCTGCAAGCCAAGTTCGCCTGATGATAAGTTCGCCTGAAGCCAAGTTCGCCTGATGGCAACTTCGCTGAAATGGTAACTTCGCCTAAATGGTAACTTCGCCTAAAAGCCAAGTTCGCCTGAGGTTTAACTTCGCCTAAAAGCCAAGTTCGCCTGAGGTTTAACTTCGCCTAAAAGCCAAGTTCGCCTGAGGTTTAACTTCGCCTAAAAGCCAAGTTCGCCTGAGGTTTAACTTCGCCTGAAGCCAAGTTCGCCTAAGGTTTAACTTCGCCTGAAGCCAAGTTCGCCTAAGGTTTAACTTCGCCTAAAGTGAAGTTCGCTTAGAAAATAAATTAAAAACCTAATGGAAAATGTGTTAAGGCAGTTATCGAAAATAAAATTTTTCCAAGCTGACCTGGCAGCTTAACCCCAGCCAGGGGCTCTGCCCCTTGGACCCCGCTAGGGGCTGCCGCCCCTAGAACCCCGCTGCCAGGGGCGCTGCCCCCGGACCCCCGTTCGTTGTGGGTCATATATAGATAGAAATACAAAACGAGAAGTAGTAGTTAATTGATATGTGTAATTAATATACAGTTAGCCGAGCCCAGTTAAAGAAAGGAATTACGATCAACGGCGAGCGTAACAGGATCCAGGTGAGTTTCTAGCCCCATTCCTTGTTATGTTTTCGGGGCTGTGTGCATACTTGATGTGTTGTTAATACATTTATCCTAAGTGATAAGTGTATGCCATATGTGATATATGTGATATGTATGAATGATTGCTTGATGGTTCGTGAACGATCTTCGGATATTGCACGTACTGTCAGGTTGTAACGTTATAAAGCCATATGCGATATATGTGATATGTACGAATGATTGCTTGATGGTTCGTGAACGATCTTCGGATATTGCACGTACTGTCAGGTTGCAACGTTATAAATATGGCAAGTATGATATGTATGTTTATGTGTATGAACGTAATAAAGTTAATAAAAGAAGGAAATGACGGTTGTATGGTTACGAAAAGGGTACCAAGCCCTAATAATACTCGAGGTATGTTGCATGGTCGTATAGTAATGAAGAGGAAACTGAACCCTACTAATATTCGAAAGCAAGGGACCAGACCCTTATAATATCTGTGATGTTAGGGACCAGACCCTTATAATATCTGTGATGTTAGGGACCAGACCCTTACAATATCTGTGATGTTAGGGACCAGACCCTTACAATATCTGTGATGTTAGGGACCAGACCCTTATAATATCTGTGATGTTAGGGACCAGACCCTTACAATATCTGTGATGTTAGGGACCAGACCCTTATAATATCTGTGATGTTAGGGACCAGACCCTTATAATATCTGTGAGGTTATAGGGCGAAAGGCTCTTTAAAACGTATGATTATGAATGTAAAGAAAGTATGTAAGTAAGAATGAAGGTATGAGTACTTATGTGTGTATGAAAGAAAGTTATGAGGTTAAGTACGTATGTATGTAATAAGGTATTGTATGGTATTGTATGATTAACTAGAACTCACTCAGCGTAGCTGACTTTTAGTATGCACGCAGGTGAGTAGGTTGAGACAGCTGGCTTGAGTGGAGGACACATGGCAGAAGACTAAAGCCTGGCATCTGAAGATCTGATATGTTTTATAAGTTATGTTTTGATTTTGAAAGACAAGAGGAATGTTTTAAGTCATGATTATGAATCGATATGTAATGTTTTATGAAAGTTTTATATTCCGCGTAAAGTTTTTAATTAACTCTGATATTTAGAACTGTGTTTATGAGTAAATCCAACACGAAAGTAGGGTTACCGGTAACGGGGCCTTACACATATATAAGATAGAATCTACATATACAAAATAGAATGCGTTAAGGGATCTTAATGAAAGAAAAGAATAATAAAAATATTCTAAGAAAAGAGAATAATAATTAAATGATGGGAGGAACCTTATACCGTAGGGTTCTACTAATAAAACAATAAACTAAGTATAAGGTAATCTAATACTACACCATTAGATTAACCCAGACTTAACCGTTTTGGCTGAAATACCTATTGAACGAGTATTAATACGTGTAACCTATATACAGTTAGCAGAACACAATTAAAGAAGGAAATAACGATAACGGGGAGAGAAACAGGATCCAGGTGAGTTTCTAGCCCCATTCCTTGTTATATTTCGGGGATGTGTGCATACTCGATGTGTTTGTTAATACATTTATCCTAAGTGATAAGTGTATGCCTTAAGTGATTATGTGATAGGTATGAATGATTGCTTGTCAATATGTGAATGATCTTCAGATATTGCACGTACTGTCAAGTTGTAATGCTATGAAGTATGATATGTATGTATATATGTTTGAATGTAGATTGATGTATGGTTGTATGGTAACGAAGAGGAAATCGAACCCTACTAATATTCGAGGCAAGAGGGAACCGGGCCCTAATAATACTCAAGGTAAGAGGGAACCGAGCCCTAATAATACTTGAGGTAAGAGGGAACCGAGCCCTAATAATACTCGAGGCAAGAGGGAACCGAGCCCTAATAATACTCGAGGTAAGAGGGAACCGGGCGCTAATAATACTCGAGGAAAGTAGGGTGTAATGCTCTTTATAACGTAAGATATGAAGTTAAGTAAGTATAATATAAAAATATGAAAGTATGATTGAAAGTATGTAAGTAAGAATGTATTGTATGTTGTATGATTAACTAGAACTCACTTAGCGTAGCTGACTTATAGTATGCACGCATGTGAGTATGATGAGGCAGCTCACTTGAGGAGAACACGTGGCAATTGAATAAGAGGCTGGCATCTGAAGACTCAAGATGTTTTATGTTTAATTACTTAGTTTTTGAAAGACAAGTTGTTTGTTTAAGACAAGTTATGGTTTGTTATGTAATGTTTTATGAAAGTTTTTATATTTCGTGAATGTTTTTATTAACTCTGATGGTTATAACTATGTTGATGAGTATATCCAACATCCAAATGTGAGGCACCGGTAACGGGGCCTTACATCAAGGAGATAGCTCATGCGATCTCTAAAATATAAACTCAATTTATAAAACATAAATACAATCAATTCAATCTTGTTCATTAACTTCTTTACTAATAAATTCAATTCATTTACCCCTTACTTATCCTTATAGCAATAACAACAACAAACTCAAGTTTACCAAACCTTGCCCAATTAGACTTTGTTTATACAATCCATTCAACTTAAACTACTCAGGCAATTTCAAATCAATTAAACTCAATTGTTCAAGTTTTTATAAATTCAATTAATCTAGGTGTTTTAAATCATGATCAATCAAATCAATCGCAATTAAGTTTTTCCAGGAAGATTTTTACTGCCTTCGTCATTCATATTGAAACCTATTTTATAACAACTTTTTATTCGATTTTGGATTATAATAACTTCAAATTGGGTAACCCATCAGTTTTAAGTGTTTATCTCACTCATACAATAAAAATTACCTTATATTTCAAATTACAAATGCCTATGATACCGTACTTCTAGTTTTCTTCTTATCCTCATTTATCATAATTCGTTTCAATCTCAATTATAAGGAATCCTTTCCTTTTCAAACTTACAAGGTTTATATTCTGTTATCGAAATATGTTTTGTGAATTGTAATATTTTATTTAAAATAATTCAAAAGTTTAATTCATTTCAAGAAATATTCAATATTTTGGTTTATGTCAAGATTTATTAAAGCTTTTTTTTTTCTCAAAAATTGTGTCTTTCAAATGTGTCTGTAACCCACACGATGGGACGAGTTATGCGGACCATCTGATGATTTAAGTAATAATGGATGCATACGTAATTACCAAAGTCCTCGCATGGAAATCATAGTACGTACGATAGTGTGTCATAATCTAGAACCGAATGTAGTTATTGAGTAATGGTACAAATAATAAGATGATAAGGACATGGTGGATACACCGCTGGTACATCCAATATATAAGTGCCCTTATCCGATTTTCATTTGTAGCGTTGTTTCAACTTCTCAAAGTTCCGTATTATGATGAATTTTAAATTATATTTAAAATTTTCCTTTTCTCAAAATTTAATGGTTTTATCTCGGTATTATATAATTTTGGGATGAAATTCCTAAAAGTGGGGGATACTATAACAACTCGGGCTTTTCATTTACAATAATAAATCCAATCCCCGACCTGCTTTCGTTTTCGGGTAATTTAAATCAATAAAAATATTTAGATTATTTACATTATAATTTCCTTTCTGTATTTATTATTATTATTATTTTATGATTATTATTCATTATATTTATTTAATTTTCCTTAATAACTTTGAATTATATACATTTTCTACCCAAAACCTTAGTTTTAACCCCTTTTGTATCCAAACCATGAACTTCAAGGACTAAATAGCAAATATAATTTTTGGATATATATATATATTATTAAAACCAGAATCCAAAATTCCAAACCCATATCCTTTAGCCCGTATCCAGCTTATATCCATAACCCGTTGACCATAATTTTCGTTTTAAAGTCGAAATTGATTCTCCTAAATCATTTATATACTAAATTTGTATTACACCGACAGTTTAATTTAAGTATGAAATCAACTATTGATTATATTGTTTATAATATATCACGTCTATTATCAAATCGTTATCAAATCGCTAATACATCAGTTAGAATCAAAATTAACGAAATTAAACTTATGCAACTGTCCCTGCAAGCCTGACGATCATAAACCTAGAAGTAATTGAGTTAGATCATTCTGGCAGTGGTGATTCAAGTTCGTATTTGATCCGGCTATAGTTCTAACAATTAAACCAAAGTCCATCTAGTTTATGGTAATTTATACATGTATATTGTTTGTTTTAATCCGTTAAACGATAACCCTAAGGTTAATTAAACATACATATCGCAGATTAATAAATTGATGATTTAGGGTTCTTAAACAATTTGGAGTTAAGTATGCTTTTGTATATATATATTTTTTATTCTTGTTTGTTAACAACTGACACACCAGCCCAATTAGCCGGTGTGTGTGTGTGTTCAAAGTAGTGACCCGGCTGGGGCGCAGGTCTGAGCCTCCCCCAGCCCAGGTTTTATTATTTTATTTTTGAATCATGATTATCATAGTTTAAATGGTTTATTAAATTATTATAATCAATATTAAATTAATAATAAACCTTATTTTATTATAAACTGACACCATTATTGATGATTCTTGTCGTTGAATGTTTTTACAAATTTATTATCTTTACTATATATATTTATATGTATATATTATATATATGTGTGTGTGTGTGTGTGTGTGTGTGTGTTTTACTTTTAAACAAAAGTATATAAATGTATTATAATGGTTAAATATATTTTTACCGCTAATGGTCGTTAAAAGATTCAAAATAAATTATTTATTTATAATATAACTTACTACATATTATTAATTATTTTAAATGAGTATTTGTTTATTGGCAATATATTTATTTTAATATTATTATTATAATATATATTATATCCATTTATTTAAAATATTTATATATATTCGAATTATATTTATTCAACATTTCATGTATCTCTCATATTATATTTAATTAAATTATTTTAATTTATTTACCTATTTAATTATATGTTTATCTACATAATATTATTATGGGTACATTTTATATTACACCTATTCAATATAAATTGTTTTATTTATATATTTGATTATATATTATATCAAGTATAGGCAGAGGTGATTTTATAAATAATAAAAGTAGTGAGTTTTTGTAATTTAATGGTAAACCATAATATTGGTTTTGCAATAATAATAACAAATAGAAAACCATCGTTCACTCAATAGATATTCTAATCACAAAACATAATTCAAATCACATCGAAACCTAAATCCATTATTTGTGTTAAATCATGTGTAATTAATTAATATTATATAACTAGGAATCATTGACAGTGATCCCGAAAGGTTTAACGTTCTCAAATCCTCTCTTGTATTTTGGTCCACCTAGTTAGGTGAGTAATCACTCCCCTATTTTACTTATTTTCAGTGTTTTGGCGGCTTATGCGTACATGTTAATTACTTACATACTATCAAATCCAAACTGTTAATATTTGTGTTGTGTATCAATTAAATGACTACTTGTTATTTATTATCTATTTATATGTTTATTTATCGCATTCAGAGTGGTCCATCATTTATCATTATTATCACATCATGTCGTAGTGGCCGGCGTCCGATCACGTGACAAAGGTTTCACCGACAACTAAGTTATGGTAACTAACGCCCGATTCACATTGCAATGGTTTAGCCCGCTCATCATTATTTGTTTATAATGTTACATGCAACGGTTTGATTGTATATACTAACAGATAACAGTTTTGCACTTTATTTCTATATTAAGATATGGTATTTCAAAACTGGTGATTTTCTCACTCAACCTCGTGTTGACAAAATTATATTTTGTACGCATTTGCAGGTTATCAGGTTTGTTGTTTATCAAGATGAATATCACTTAGAGATGGCTTTCAGAACATATAATTTATTTATTTTTTAATAAATCAGGTAATTAACATTCAGCTACTACAAAGCGATTACAATAAAGTGGCAGAAAAATGGGCAACAAGCTGCACCGCAACCCCCTTTTGAATAGAAAAACCAATCCTACTATAAATGAAGATTTGAGACCTAGGAGATGAAGAGGTTCCGTGTACGACACGTTGGACCCTACTAAAAAAATTAACAGCCTCTGGGGCCAGAAAACCAAATGTATCAAGAATTAATTGATATCATTTTGTAATTTCTTTATACTTGATGTACTTCAATGTAAATTGTTTATTTAAAATAATTAATTAGATATTGTCACTTTACAATTGCATGATAGTACCTTTTGAGCTGTGAACAATCAGCTCGCACCTCGGCATTTCTGCTTTAGGTTGGGGTGTGACACCCCATGAAGGTAGTTAAAAACGTTCCTGGTTATACTATATAAAACCTGTGTTTATAATATTTATTAAAGTTTTATTAAATCCAATTCAGGTACTGGAAAAAGTTTTTCATTACAGTGGTTTCATGTACTATAGCTGGGAGAATGCTTCAACGACAGGACGGATGATATTTTCTTCCGTGTAATAATTCGCATATAATGTGGCGTGAATCATGAGGTTTTGTTGATTGACACGACGTACAATACCACATGTACAACTGGTCGTTCTTCGATTTGTTGGCGTGACGTCTAGATCAAAGTCATTCTGTATCGCCCAAACATTTTAAATTAGGGAACGAGAGAAGAACTTCACATGGACCCTCGAGAAACTTAAATAAATGTTCGATGGTTGTTTGGAGCCACACGAGATACTGACTGACGCGGACCAAGCCCTTATGGATTCGCGTCATGTAGTCTTCCTTAATGCCACCAAAAAATTTTGTAGATGGCACATCTCCGAGAATATAAAGAAAAAGTTTAAGAGTCCTTATAGAACATATATCGAGGAGGAAATTGGTTTATACACAGAGGCGGAGGTACGACTTCCACTTTACACGCAGAGCATACACCAGTTACCGGACGATGAGTTGCGGATCTGGTGGAGCATGATTTTCGATGAGGCTTTCGGGGTCAGGCCTAGGGCTAAAAAAGCGACGATCTCCGCTATTAGGGACCCGTTGCACAGGTACGCGGATATGTCTATTGTATTATAATCTCTCTAAACCTTTGTGCCCTTCTCACAACACTTGCCATACACCAACGAATATCTAGCATCTCTATTTCCTCAGGATCAATCTGATCATAATCTTCTTTAGTCATGTTGTAGTTACCAATACGCCCAGCTATCAAACACTCATATGACTCAAGGACGGATCCTAAGAAAGGCACATGTTCTTGAACATTTTCGACTGTCAATCCATTGCTTTTCTTGATATTTACAACAATGTTGCATTAAACAACATCAGATGATGGACTAGCAGGCTTTGGAGATTGATCAGGAACATAATTGGTTGAATCAGTTCCAGTGTAAGAGTTTGTGTAGTGTGGTAGTTAGATCGTTGACTTGTTTGAGAACTACCACCAAAACTATTACTTGTGACAAAAGTAGTTTGTATCTTCGGGCTAGGAGCTACAACAGATTGAGATGCATTGAAGTATAACATGATATCTTGAGTTACAGTACTACTCTTCATCTTTTGCTTCTTTAGAATTTCAAGTTCTTGTGCTTCCAACTTCTCAATGAATCGAGCTAGTGTCAATCTTGCATAATTAATCGGGTTTGATTGTAAATTCGTAATGAAAGTCTCCCACTCATTAGATAAACAATCAACAAGCTTATCAATGTATTCGTACTCTTGCTTATTAATTCCCAAACCCTTCATTTCATTCACCAAGTGATATTACCTTTCAATCAATTGTGCCATTGATTCACCTTTGACCATAGTGAATATATCAAACTCTTTCTTTAAGAGACCAATCTTGGACTTTCTCATATCAGGATTCCCTTTATCTTTATTCAATAAAGCTTCCCAGATTTAATGACAAGATCCATTATGTTGTAATTATTAAAAGATCTCAGACTTGGTCGATTGTTTGAACAAATTTATCAACTTCTTCTCACGAAGAAATCTTGCTTTTTCTGCCTCGGGAATTTGAGACAAACAATGACTAGAACCATTCTAATTTCTTGGTATGATGTATTCCATCTAAACAGCTTCCCATGCATCATTGTTGACGGCTTGAACATAAGTCTCAAACTTATCGGCTCAACTCGGGTAATCTTCTATCCTTAACAATTTCAGTGGCTTGTTCGATGTTCCCATTTCGTTCTCCAAGTTGAGATTCTGAAGTATAGGTGACTGATGTGTCACAAAAGCATTCAAATCTTCCATCGTTGCACAAAAATCAAGTAAATAGTAAACTCATGCGTGCAAGTACAACATGCGTATAAGTCCTCAAGCGTGTATGTATTACCCGACGTATAAGTCCTCTGGAACGGAAATGATAGAATGGTATTATAAATAAAGATCAAGACATACAGGAAAGGAAGTCGGTTAAGGTAGTTGGTTACGATAGATCAGCAGCCTGATATGCAACAGCAAACAACAATGGATTATAGGACAACGTGACACTTGATTAGTCAAGAAAAGGAAAATATATCATCATGGACTTCATGATCAAGCTACCCTATACATCTATAACTCATGAACCCTACGTGTTGATACAGAGCTGAGAATGAAAGAAGGTTTAAGTGGTTACTTAAGGAGTTTTCAGATAAGTTATGCAATGGATGCGCTCAAGAATTGCAAAAAGTGTTCTCTCTCAAGGAATAGACAAAGGGATTTTAAGAAGTAATCCATAAGGAGAAACTGGAAAGGTGTGACAATCGTCAATTTCAGGTTAACTCCATTAACTCAACTCCGTCAATTCAAACTTAAAGATCACTGAATCTATAACGCACACCTCATTACATTTAAACTAGGGTTTAAATGACGCTTAACACTTACTACATGTGTAGTCTTTCGGGAATTGCACCGAAACGCAAACGAGTTGACGCAAACGATTGGTGAATAAATGAAAAACGTCAAAACAATAATTATGTGATAATTAGGTGTTAGACTTATGTGTTGTGTGATAACATTGTTATAAACGTTAACTCAATGTGCTAGAACTAGTTAATTAAGCTAGAAAAATAACATTTGGAAGTTGAGGGACTAAAGTTTAACATGTTATTATAAATAATAACATAAACCTAAAACCCTAACACTCTTACTCTCCCTCCCAAACCCGACGGCAGCCTCTAGACCCCCCCCCCCCTTGCGATCGGCCCTCATACACACACATACAAGCAATCTTTCAAGCTTTTGATTGAAGATTAAGGTTCTAGGAAGGTATAAATGACTATCCTTTGCATCCTTTAGACTTAATTTCGATTTTTAGAGGGTTAATTAAAAACCCTAGGGCCGATTTTTGTATATAAGTTGTGTTCATATGTTTTGTTTGATTTGATGATGTATTGATGATGATTTGATAACTAGTATTGATATTATTACATGTTAATTGTTGTGTCTTTGAGTTTGAGATCAAATAAAACCCTAACCATGTGTGTATGGTGTAATTGATATGCATGGATAGTGGTTATAGTGTCTTGAATGTTATATGAATGATTTGTGGTCCATAGATAGTTAATATGTTGAGTTTGGATGCAAACAGTTTCTGGACAGATTGTGTTGTTGATGTTCAATTGACTGTAACGGGGTGTAAATGTGAAAATTGGTTGAGATAATTGATACTACAGTAAAGTAGGTTGAGTCTAGTTTCTAAAGAATATAAATTTGCAATTTTTGGACGTGTTCAAGTTAACCTTTATGATTTTACAAAAACGTTGTGTAAATCTGAGTTGTTAGACCTGCTGTTAGGTTGTTTTGTAAATGTTATATCTCATGAACTACGAGATCAATTGGGTTGGTTCCACTTCTGGAAGTTGACTTGTTGAGTTAGGAACCTAACCCAAGTGGTCTTGTATTTATTGGATTTTTCATTTAACGGGAATTTCAAATAACACTCTGCTGCGCATGAATTTGACTGTTATGAGTTTGCTGTAATGATTTGATTATTGTGAGAAACCTATGTGGAATAAAAGTATAATAAAATATGTTCTGGAAACCTAAGACATATATGCTTTTGTGATGATTTTTGGTAAATTAATTGAGATGCTATGATCGGTGGAATTGACTAGTTTTACAAGTAGAATTCTGTCGTTAAGAAACTAGTTGCTGAATTTTGTAAAAGTTGCATGAAACATGGTATTTGCTAATTAATTGTCGTGTTTTGACCAAATTGCCCTTGCGGGGAATAATTGCTAGTTAATTGTTATGTGTTGACCAAATTGCCCTCACGGGGAGTAATTGCTAGTGATGTACATTATTAATACATGACACGTAAATAATTGCTCACACATGTAATGTATCACAAATGTACTTGTTAAAGTCACACACGATTCACAAACGAAACACGAAACATATTGTGTGCATAGGTATTATGTGCCGAGTCTAGAGACTCGATAATAGTTCCGACACTTAGAAAAATCTCTTTGTTGTTTTATAACGCTAGAGAGAGTTTTTCTGTGACGCGCATCCTTTGGTGATTTATTTTGGGAATTCTTCGCAAACAGTGAGTTCACTTACCCCTTTAAACTGTTTTCAAACGCTTTTCACTTGGGGAGATAACATACTCCGAAAACGCTTTTAAGATTTTGTTAATATAGATTATATATCACTTGTAAAGACTAAGTGGCAAACGCAATAACTAAAGTCCTTCATTCACATCGAACCGTTTAATATTGGATAATAGCGAGTCATTGTTGAGTAGTACTACTGGGTTTGACAAACCCCACCCAACGCTAAACTCGACTGGAGGTCGAGTGGGTGTAATCTCTGCTAAACACATACCATGGTCGGGATAGACCTGGTGGCAAGGCAAATGATAAACAGTCAGCTTCGGTGTCGAACACTTAGTAATACTTATTTTATAGGCTAGCTACCTATAGATATATAATTGACGTAACACTATCTGGTAACGCAAAACGCTAAACGCTGAACGCAAACGTAACGCTTTATTTATATAAACCTGTGAACTCACCAATCCCGTGTTGACACTTTTAGTATGTTATTCTCAGGTAGCCGAGGCGGGCGCGCGGTATAGGATCATGCATTATCTGAAACGCTTTTATTTATGCAAACTGATTTTTAACTGTTGTTATGGGGTTTTAAGTCGTCCCGCGTGACGCAACTTTTATCTTTTGGTTTTTAAGCTTCCGCACTTATTTTCATTTAAACGTTTTTACGGTTTGATTATAACTAATGATTCCGATCCTGTTAGTTCACACCCTCTAACGGTAAAACTCCGTTAGTGGATTATGAGGGTGTGACAGATTGGTATCAGAGCCATTGGTTATAGCGAACTAGAAATTGCATGCATACTAGACTATAACCGCGACGACCCATTAGTTATAATGATACGCACTGCATATGTTTGTGTAGTCCTTGTTATCTTATCTCTTTACCCCTTTCACTCATACGCGCGCATACACGGCTTACCTGTAGGGATGTCGACGCCACCCTCATCATCATCTGATCCGATGAATCATGCTCATGGGAAAGAACCGCAGTTACCTACCGCATCGCCACCCCCGAGTAGTCCCGGAACTCGAAGCTCCTGCACCGAAGAGGTACCGCTTATCCGGAGGCATGTACGAAAACGAAGTTAGCTGGGATTGGTACCCTAATATGATCAGACGTATGGTCTATCGTGAACAAGTTCCCCCGCTACCTCACCCGAACCATCCTGCTTACCCCAACACCCTACCACCCATAACCGAACATGTAGAGCGTGTGCTTGCAGCTGTCGTTTCTTGCTTAGAGCGTGATGTTGGTTACATGCGCTATACGAGAGCTAACGTTTCCGGACTGTTAAAAGATGGAACCGAGACTAAGGAAGAAATTTCCCACATGACAGCGACCATGAAGGAAATGCAAGAGGCTAGTGATCAACAGATGAAGATTATGAGAAAGATGCAAGCCGAGATGATAGACTTGCAAGAGCAACTCCAAGTAGCAAGGACCCAAACCGAGATAGCTTTAGAGCGTTGCGATGTCTTACAAATACAGATTGCTTAGAACGCAGCCGAACCTGAGGCAGAGCCTGAGGCAGAACCTGAGGCAGAGCCTGAGGAAGAGCCTGAAGAGGAACCCGAAGAAGATCCCGAAGAGGAGCCTGAGGAGGATCCCGTGGAGGAACCTGAAGAAGAACCGGAGGAAGAACCGGCTGAGGAGGAGGCACACTCAGAGGTGTTCTTAGATGATGACATCTAATGATGAAAACACCTAGATGGAGGGGTTGTCTCCATCCAAACTATTATTTTCTATGATTTTAAGGATTGATTTTAAATACTTTGTAGCGAATACATGGTTTTAATCATGAATTATTATTTGGATTAATATATGGTTGTGATGTGATGTTTGTTTCTTATTTCTTTCTTACCTATCTTTTTATTACATGTATGGCGTGTTGCATATGAAAGAAAAACTCATGTTCAACATCTTATGTTGTGATTCTAGGAAATGGCTGGAAGAAACGCTGGACACGGACGTGGTAACATCAACCTGACTGCAGCAGAACTCCAAACTCTGCTGAATGACCACGCGGCGGCCGCTCTTTCCGCACATGTCCAGAACCAAGCTGGAGGTCCAATAGGAACGCGTACCTTCAAGAATTACCTTGACTGCAAGCCCAGTTCATTTAAGGGCACTGAGGGAGCTATAGGCTTCCTGCGTTGGGCTGAGAAGGCCGAATCGGCGTTTGAGATGTGTATTTGTCCCCCTGCCAGTAGGGTCAAATTTGCTGCTGGAACACTTGAGGATTCTGCTCTCACTTGGTGGAATTCAAACGTGCAGATCCTTGGGTTGGAACTGGCTAATGCTATGAACTGGGAGGAGTTCAAGAACATGATGCGAGAAGAGTACTGTCCGAGAGAGGAGATTGCAAAGTTGGAATCCGAGTTCTGGTCATTGAAGATGGTGGGTTCAGAAATCGAAGCCTACACTACCCGCTCTCACGAGTTAGCCGTGATGTGTCCACGGATGGTAGACCCGCCGAGTAAGAGGATTGAAATGTATATTGATGGGTTAGCACCACAAATTCAGGGCATGGTGACGTCTTCTAGACCAGCCACGATTCAAAAAGCGATTCGGTTAGCTCACAAACTAACGGATCAAGCAGTGACCCAAGGTGCGTTACCACCTAGGGGTTCAACCACTAAAGCCCGTGACAACCCGAGTACTGACAACAACAGCAACAACAACCCGAGCGGCGGAAAAAGAAAGTTTGACAACACCAGATCCTCATCCTCGAACCCCCCACAGCAACAACACTACCGTAAGCCCGAATTCACCCGGAGTTTCAACCATCAGGGTCACAACAACAATAACAATGGTGGCGGGCAGGGTTCGAGCGGATATGCTGGGAAATACCCGAAGTGCAACAGGTGCAACTATCATCATGCTGGCCCGTGTGACCGTGTCAAGTGTCAGAGATGCGGAAAGATGGGTCACCAGGCAAAGGAATGTAGGGGAGACCTTGCGGCAAAGGGTGCTCCTAAACCACCTATGACGACGAAGGGATGTTTCGAATGTCGTCAAGAGGGTCATTTCAGGAAAGATTGCCCCAAACTGAAACAGAACGAGAACAATGGAAGTAATGGAAGTGGCAGTGGTGGTGGAAGCAATGGTAAAGGAAGAGCTTTCGTCATTGGGTCGGGCCAAGCCCGCAATGATCCGTACGTGGTGACTGGTAAGTTTCCTGTGAACGACTGTTTTGCTTCTGTATTGTTTGACACTGGAGCTGATAGGAGTTTTGTGTCGAAAGCCTTTAGTCAACTCTTAAACTTAACTCCAACTCCGTTAGATGCTAAGTTTCCTGTTGAATTAGCTGACGGTAAGACTATAGTAACGACTCATGTACTTGCGGGATGTAAATTGAAACTGTCAGGTCATATTTTTGATATCGACCTTATACCTTTTATGCTTGGTAGTTTCAATGTCGTTGTCGGCATGGACTGGTTATCTGAGAACCGAGCAGAGATTATATGTCACGAAAAGATAATCCACATTTCTACCCCTTCCGGCGAGATCATTTCGATCTGGGGCGAGAGAAGCGGCATGACCACCAGCGTCATTACCCTCATGAAGGCGCAGAAGTATCTACGAAAGGGTCATCCGGCAATTTTAGCGCATATTGTCGAGAAACCAGCGGAGGAGAAACGAATCGAAGATATACCGATCGTGCGAGATTTTCCGGAAGTATTCCTGGAGGATTTGCCTGGACTCCCTCCTATACGACAAGTCGAATTCCAAATCGAGTTGATCCCCGGTGCAGCACCCATAGCCCGAGCCCCGTATCGGCTCGCACCGGCGGAGCTTCAGGAACCGTCCACTCAGTTGCAAGTTTTATTGGATAAAGGTTTTATCCGACCTAGCTCATCGCCGTGGGGAGCCCCCGTCTTATTTGTCCGAAAGAAGGACGGGACTTTCCGCATGTGTATCGACTACCGGGAGTTGAACAAGGTGACGGTCAAGAACCGTTATCCTTTACGTCGAATTGAGGATCTGTTTGACCAGCTTCAAGGATCGAGTTACTACTCGAAGATCGATCTGCGGTCTGGTTACCATCAATTAAGAGTGCGCGAAGAAGACATCTCAAAGACGGCTTTCAGAACACGGTATGGTCACTACGAGTTTTCTGTTATGTCTTTTGGCTTAACTAACTCACCAGCCGTATTTATGGATCTCATGAATCGCGTATGCAAGGCGTACCTCGACAAATTTGTGATTGTATTTATCGATGATATTCTCGTCTACTCCAAGGACAAGGCTGACATGAGGAACACTTAAGGGTAATTCTAGAACTGTTGAAGAAGGAACAACAGTACGCAAAACTCTCGAAATGCGAATTTTGGCTTCGCGAGGTTCACTTTTTAGGACATGTGATCAACGAGAATGGTATCCATGTCGATCCCGGTAAGGTAGAGGCCATCAAAAACTGGGAAGCACCTAAGACTCCAACTGAGGTGCGGCAATTCCTAGGACTGGCCGGCTACTACCGGCGTTTCATCGAGGGATTTTCAAAGATTGCTCAACCCCTCACCGCTTTGACTCACAAAGGCACTTAGTACAATTGGGGTGACGCGCAAGAATCCGCTTTTCAACTGTTGAAAACCAAACTCTGTAGCGCCCCTATTCTAGCCCTACCCGAGGGAACGGAGAATTTTGAGGTACACTGTGACGCATCGATACAAGGTCTCGGTTGTGTGCTGATGCAACTCGAGAAGGTTATAGCTTATGCCTCTCGACAACTACGGGTTCACGAGAAGAACTACGCGACCCATGATTTAGAACTCGGAGCTGTGGTGTTTGCCCTTAAGATATGGAGGCATTACTTGTACGGTACCAAGTTTACTATTTACACCGACCACAAGAGTCTCCAGCATATCTACGATCAGAAGGAGCTGAACATGCGACAGCGTCGTTGGGTCAAGCTGCTTATAGATTATGATTGTGCCATCAAGTACCACCCTGGCAAGGCCAATGTAGTGGCCGACGCTCTCAGCAGAAAAGAAACAGATAAACCCAGACGAGTGCGAGCATTGCAACTCACGATTCATGCCAACTTACCCGATCAGATTCGCAATGCCCAACTCGAAGCTTTGAAAGATGATAATCTTCCATCGGAACTCATGCGGGGCATGAACAAACAACTTGAAACCAAATCGGACGGGGTCCGATATTTTGAGAACCGGATTTGGGTTCCACGATACGGAGAGTTGAGAACTCTAGTGATGGACGAAGCACACAAGTCCCGATATTCTATCCACCCTGGCTCAGATAAAATGTATCATGACATAAAGGCACTTTACTGGTGGCCAAATATGAAAGCCGACATTGCCACCTACGTGAGCAAATGCTTGACTTGTGCCAGAGTCAAAATAGAATACCAGAAACCATCTGGCCTGCTACAACAACTGGAACTTCCAATGTGGAAATGGGAACACATTTCAATGGACTTCATCACGGGATTACCTAAAACACCGACGGGATGCGATACCATCTGGGTGATCGTTGACCGGTTGACTAAGTCTGCACACTTTTTAGCGATTAAGGAATCGGACAAAATGGAAAGATTGACTCGCGTCTACATGAAAGAAGTAGTGTCTAGACACGGAGTGCCTGTCTCAATCATTTCAGATCGAGATTCCCGTTTCACTTCACACTTTTGGAAGTCGCTACAGAGTGCCCTAGGCATACGCCTTGATATGAGCACAGCATACCATCCTCAGACGGATGGGCAAAGTGAATGAACTATTCAGACCTTAGAGGACATGTTGCGTGCATGTGTGTTGGATTTCGGAAAAAGTTGGGAACCTCACTTACCTTTGGTAGAGTTTTCGTATAATAACAGCTACCACGCAAGTATTAAAGCAGCGCCGTTTAAAGCACTGTACGGACGGAAGTGGGTGACAGCCAAATCACTGGTCCAGAACTGGTACTCGAAACTTCGGAAAAGATTGTTCAAATCCGAAATTGCATGGCAGCAGCACGAGATCGCCAAAAGAGTTACGCCGACAAGCACCGAAAACCTCTCGAATTTCAAGTGAACGATCAAGTGTTACTCAAAGTCTCACCTTGGAAAGGTGTGGTTCGCTTTGGAAAGCGAAACAAACTCAACCCCCGATATGTTGGTCCTTACCAGATAACGGAACGCGTTGGTCCGGTGGCGTACCGACTAGACTTACCAGCGGAACTCAGCAGTGTACACAATGTTTTTCACGTATCCAATTTGAAGAAATGCCTATCTGATGAAACCCAAGTAGTCCCTTTGGACGAACTGCAAGTTGATGAACAGCTACGCTTCATTGAAGAACCAGTTGAAGTTTTGTATTGGGAAACCAAAACACTCAAGCACAGCAAAATTCCAATCGTTAAGGTCCGTTGGAACTCAAGACGTGGATCGGAGTTCACGTGGGAACGCGAGGATCAAATGATGAAAAAGTATCCTCACCTTTTTGAAGGGCTGACCAATCACAGAAAACCGCGAAACCCGGCAAACCGTCAGAAATCACCGGAGGTATGAATTAAATTTCGGGACGAAATTTCTTTCTACTAGGGGATGATATGACAAACTGAAAATTTTTCTTACTTTTTCAGACACTCATCACGACTTGACTCAAATTTTCGGGATGAAAATTCTTTAACATGGGAATGATGTGACAATCGTCAATTTCAGGTTAAATCTGTTAACTCAACTCCGTCAATTCAAACTTAAAGATCACTGAATCTATAACGCACACCTCATTACATTTAAACTAGGGTTTTAAATGACGCTTAACACTTACTACATGTGTAGTCTTTCGGGAATTGCACCGAAACGCAAACGAGTTGACGCAAACGATTGGTGAATAAACGAAAAACGTCAAAACAATAATTATGTGATAATTAGGTGTTAGACTTATGTGTTGTGTGATAACATTGTTATAAACGTTAACTCAATGTGCTAGAACTAGTTAATTAAGCTAGAAAAATAACATTTGGAAGTTGAGGGACTAAAGTGTAACATGTTATTATAAATAATAACATAAACCTAAAACCCTTACACTCTTTCTCTCCCTCCCAAACCCGACGGCAGCCTCTAGAACCCCCCCCCCCTTGCGATCGGCCCTCATACACACACATACAAGCAATCTTTCAAGCTTTTGATTGAAGATTAAGGTGCTAGGAAGGTATAAACGACTATCCTTTGCATCCTTTATACTTAATTTCGATTTTTAAAGGGTTAATTAAAAACCCTAGGGCCGATTTTTGTATATAAGTTGTGTTCATATGTTTTGTTTGATTTGATGATGTATTGATGATGATTTGATAACTAGTATTGATATTATTAC
Source organism: Bidens hawaiensis (assembly GCF_021521415.1). Classification (NCBI taxonomy): domain Eukaryota; kingdom Viridiplantae; phylum Streptophyta; class Magnoliopsida; order Asterales; family Asteraceae; genus Bidens; species Bidens hawaiensis. Next base: position 97,845 of record NW_027496630.1, read on the forward strand.
ATGTTAATTGTTGTGTCTTTGAGTTTGAGATCAAATAAAACCCTAACCTTGTGTGTATGGTGTAATTTATATGCATGGATAGTGGTTATAGTGTCTAGAATGTTATATGAATGATTTGTGGTCCATAGATAATATGTTGAGTTTGGATGCAAACAGTTTCTGGACAGATTGTGTTGTTGATGTTCAATTGACTGTAACGGGGTGTAAATTTGAAACTTGGTTGAGATAATTGATACTACAGTAAAGTAGGTTGAGTCTAGTTTCTAAAGAATATAAATTTGCAATTTTTTGACGTGTAAAAGTTAACCTTTATGATTTTACAAAAACGTTGTGTAAATCTGAGTTGTTAGACCTGCTGTTAGGTTGTTTTGTAAATGTTATATCTCATGAACTACGAGACCAATTGGGTTGGTTCCAATTCTGGAAGTTGACTTGTTGAGTTAGGAACCTAACCCAAGTGGTCTTGCATTTATTGGATTTTTCATTTAACGGGAATTTCAAATAACACTCTGCTGCGCATGAATTTGACTGTTATGAGTTTGCTGTAATGATTTGATTATTGTGAGAAACCTATGTGGAATATAAATATAATAAAATATGTTCTGGAAACCTAAGACATATATGCTTTTGTGATGATTTTTGGTAAATTAATTGAGACGCTATGATCGATGGAATAGACTAGTTTTACAAGTAAAATTCTGTCGTTAAGAAACTAGTTGCTGAATTTTGTAAAAGTTGCATGAAACATGGTATTTGCTAATTAATTGTCGTGTTTTGACCAAATTGCCCTTGCGGGAAATAATTGCTAGTTAATTGTTATGTGTTGACCAAATTGCCCTTGCGGGGAATAATTGCTAGTTAATTGTTATGTGTTGACCAAATTGCCCTCACGGGGAGTAATTGCTAGTGATGTACATTATTAATACATGACACGTAAATAATTGCTCACACATGTAATGTATCACAAATGTACTTGTTAAAGTCACACACGATTCACAAACGAAACACGAAACATATTGTGTGCATAGGTATTATGTGCCGAGTCTAGAGACTCGATAATAGTTCCGACACTTAGAAAAATCTCTTTGTTGTTTTAGAACGCTAGAGAGAGTTTTTCTGTGACGCGCATCCTTTGGTGATTTATTTTGGGAATTCTTCGCAAACAGTGAGTTCACTTACCCCTTTAAACTGTTTTCAAACGCTTTTCACTTGGGGAGATAACATACTCCGAAAACGCTTTTAAGATTTTGTTAATATAGATTATATATCACTTGTAAAGACTAAGTGGCAAACGCAATAACTAAAGTCCTTCATTCACATCGAACCGTTTAATATTGGATAATAGCGAGTCATTGTTGAGTAGTACTACTGGGTTTGACAAACCCCACCCAACGCTAAACTCGACTGGAGGTCAAGTGGGTGTAATCTTGGCTAAACACATACCATGGTCGGGATAGACCTGGTGGCAAGGCAAATGATAAACAGTCAGCTTCGGTGTCGAACACTTAGTAATACTTGTTTTATAGGCTAGCTACCAATAGATATATAATTGACGTAACACTATCTGGTAATGCAAAACGCTAAACGCAAAACGCTAAACGCAGAACGCTGAACGCAAATGTAACGCTTTATTGATATAAACCTGTGAACTCACCAACCCCGTGTTGACACTTTTAGTATGTTATTCTCAGGTAGCCGAGGCGGGCTCGCGGTATAGGATCATGTATTATCTGAAACGCTTTTGTTTATGCAAACTGATTTTTAACTGTTTTTATGGGGTTTTAAGTCGTCCAGCGTGACGCAACTTTTATCTTTTGGTTTTTACGCTTCCGCACTTATTTTCATTTAAACGTTTTTACGGTTTGATTATAACTAATGATTCCGATCCTGTTAGTTCACACCCTCTGACGGTAAAACTCCGTTAGTGGATTTTGAGGGTGTGACAAAAGGTATCCTTTTTGGAATTAATATGTTTTGAACGTATTGCAAAGCAGTATATTTGTTAAAGGTTGTAATTGGACAGAATGGTCATTCAATGCTAATTTAAAGAACAAGAAAGAAGTAATATGCACTTGAAAAGTCGGGATGAGGAAGCGTATCATAGATGACTTCATGTACAAGCTACCTAAGAAAGCTAAAACTAATTGACATCACTCGTTGATTGTAAGACAAAGGATAAACCGGTAAGTCAGGGTGCTAAAGAAAGGATGTGAATATAGGAAGTATTACTTTTACAAGGACTAAGCAGGTTTCGAGGACGAAACCTCTTATAAGGTGGGTAGACTTGTAACATCCCGAAATTTCTAAGAATAAATAATTAATATATTATTTATTTAAGATGGAATAATTTACTTGAGTTAACAGGAAAAAAATAGTAATATAATAAAGATGGAAGGATAAGTAGGCTAATTAGATGTAATTAATTATGGACCAAAACGGAAAGATGGGTCTAAGGTTCATGGGCTTAAGGGAGTATAAATACCCCTTAAAACCCTAATCCTTTCCATTTTCATACATCTCTACACCATAGACTACACCATCAGAAACACACACTTCTTCAATTCCCGTTTTTGAGAAAACCACCCACAAAGACACAAACATTCCCGGAGATCTAGCCGTCGGATCAGTCTCAAATTTTAAATGAGAGTTCAAGGTATATAAATGCAAATTTCCACTAATTAGATCCTCGATCAGAGGTCTGGAAGTCCTGTTTTTATCAGCAAAACCGTAGCCGCTCAAAAATGAAGATTCTGGCGACTGTTCAGCTTTTCCGACGACTGTAGCAGCTGTTTCCGGTGAAAATGAGCTGATGGGTTTGTAGATCTGGACAAGACGGTTTCGTGGCCACTTGAATCACTCAAATCAGAGTTCGTTTGATATGGTATTGGGCCTCTTGAGTGAATTCAAACAAAAACCTCAAAGGTACGTTTTTGTAAAAAAGGCTTACTTTTCGTGAACGGATTTACATGAAAATTGGTAGGATGATAAATCGGGTCAGGATTATTGATAAAGTAATGAACTTGATAATAAACGGGTTAGTTGGTTCATTTCGGGTAAAACTAGTAGTGTTCGGTTTGTGAAAAGGACGGGTAAACGAAGTCGGTTTTGCATGAAACTTAGTAGGATAGTAAATCGAGTATAGCTATACAATAAAGCTTCAAACTTGAGGATTAAAATGGACTTAACGAACTTATGGTTATGAACGGTTCATGAAATAAACCCTAGATCTAGCCTTAGAACGTTTTAAAGCATAAATGTCCAAGCTTCATGGTTACACGGGTCATGATTTGGCTGAACGTGGTTAAGGAAACATTAAGGGTTAAAAAGAATACCGTAATAGATGTATAATTAATGAAATACCCTTTTGATATAAGATAGAAATGAAAAGATGGACAAACAGGTCGAAAGCATCAAACCTGGGTTCTCTGTTAAGAGTTCTCGGTCCTGATGCTCTCTGTTGAGTTCTCGGTCCCGTGCAACCACTGAGTTCATGGTCAAACCAGAGTTCTCGGTCAAACAAGAAGTTCTCGGCAAACCAGAGTTCTCGGTCAAACAAGGAGTTCTCGGTCAAACCAGAGTTCTCGGTCAAACCAGAATTCTCGGTCAAACAAGGATTTCTCGGTCAAACATGGCTTCTCTATTGAGTTCTCGGCCACACAGTTGTCTGTTTTGTTTGGGTCTGAACCCAGTTGGGCCCTAATGCCTTAATGGACAGTTAGGCCTAACTTAACTAAGTCCACAAGTGCTAAGCCCATATCCTATCTAAAGCAAACAAGTCCATCATCATGAACTAAACAAACAAGCCCAACCTAGAAGAATACGTTGGTTAAATAGAATACAGACATAATTAATTATACGGTTAATTAACAAATATATATATATATATATATATATATATATATTTAACAGTTAGCCGTGCACAATTGAAGAAATGGATTACTATTGGCTCTGAGCGTAGCCGGATCCAGGTGAGTTTCTAGCCCCATTTCCATGTTATGTTTTCGGGGCTGTTTGCATACTCGATGTGATAGTTAATACACTTAGCTTAAATGGTAAGTGTATGCTATATATGATTTATATGTTATTTATGTATGTATATTTTGAAAGTGAATGCAAGCTTGTCGGTACGTGAACGATCTTCGGATATTGCACGTATTGACAAGGAAGGTATTATATGATAGCTGAATGTGTATGTTAGATATATGTATAACATATGAGTATGTATGAATGATAAAAGAAAGTATATGTATATTACGGGTAGGTAAAGACAGTATGTACGGAGATGAAGAACTAAGGGATCAGACCCTAATAATATCTGAGATAGAGAAGAAAGAGATTAGACCCAAATAATATCTGAGATAGAGAAGTAAAAAGGGATCAGACCCTAATAATATGTGAGATAGACAAGAAAGGGATCAGACCCTAAAATATCTGAGATAGACAAAGGAAAAAGGGATCAGACTCTAATAATATCTGAGATAGACAAGAAAGGGATTAGACCCTAAAATATCTGAGATAGACAAAGGAAAGAGGGATCAGACTCTAATAATATCTGAGATAGATAAGAAAGGGATCAGACCCTAATAATATCTGAGATAGACAAAGGAAAGATGGATCAGACTCTAATAATATCTGAGATAGAATGAACAGTAATTATATTGTATGAAAGTAATAAAGTATGAACATATGTATGAAATTATGTAATGAAAGTAAGTTAGTAAAGTAATCATTATGTACCTTCTGATGCATGATTGAAGGTAAGAGTATGTATTATTTGATAGATGATTAACTAGAACTCACTCAGCGTAGCTGACTTTTAGTATGCACGCACTACGTGAATATCGCCTTTTAGCCACACATGTGGTCTGTGAGATTTGCCACACTTCGGCTTAAATGTGTGGCTATAAAGTCTTTGAACATGTTTAAAAACCATCCAAAATGTTTTGGCCACACATGTTATTCTTCATGTGACCATTTTTTACCAACTCAAGTACTTTTCGCCACACTTTGAAAAAAAAAACTATGACAAAACCACGCCACATTATAAAATCGCGTGGCGAAATGTGACCTACAGTTATAGTTTGTTTGATCTTTGATACATGTGACCAAAAACACATGCATTAGCCACAAACTGTGACATTTAACTAGCCACATGTTTTAATAGTGTGGCCAAATGTGACGAACGGCTACTGTATTGATAAGAGATGTGTCTAAAAGGTAAAAGACATAGCCACTTGTATTACGTTGTGTGACCTAATGTCACATTTGTTAGCCACATTTTTAATAATGTGGCGAAATATGATGAACAACCATTGTATATATTAGTAATGTGGCTAAAACGCTTAAAATATATGGCCACTTATACGAGGTTGTGTGACCAAAGAGTAGTTTGGTTTTATTTTTCCTAAGTTTTTTATTGTCAAGGATACACTTATTATGTGTGGCTATAAGTGATAAATGGTCACACTTAAATATTTTTAAGTGTGTCCAAATGTAATTAATGGCCACATATAAGATGTTGTGTGACCAAAGAGTATCTTAGTTTTATTGTCACAGATACACTTATTATGTGTGGCTATAAGTGATAAATGGTCACACTTAAATATTTTTAAGTGTGTCCAAATGTAATTAATGGTCACTTATAAGAGGTTGTGTGACCAAAGAGTATCTTAGTTTTATTTTTTCTGAGTTTTTTTTATTGTCACACATACACTTATTATGTGTGGCTATAAGTGATAAATGATCACACTAAAATATTTTTAAGTGTGTCCAAACGTAATTAATGGCCACACGTTGATTTGACGAGTGGCTAACGTCTTCATTGTCTTTCCAGTTTTTTGTGTCGCCAATTTCAAATTGTCAGGGAGATGTACCGCTGGCGTCAGACGGTGTTTAAATACCAGTCACAATCCACAATCACAATCACAAACCACAATCACCTTCTTCTGATTAATTTCCGAAAAATAGCTTCAACATGGATCATACGTGAACCGGGTACTCATGCCCCCATATACTACGACCCCACCTTCTTCACCCTTGTTTTTCATTTTTCTTCCGGCGCCGTCCGGAAGATCAAAGGGTGAGGTTTGTGGACGATGTCCACACTCAAACATTCACGTACCCACAACTTAACCTAATGGTTTGGTTTCTTGAGTACACGACTTCTGATTATTTCAGCTTTGTGATGAAAGTCCCAGGAATCGAGGTGGCGCGCATTGATTTGAACTCCGTGGAGGACTTCAAGGCTGTGTCCCTTTACGGGGCATTCCATACTCAGGTGAACCTTCACCTCCGAAGGTCTAAGGACTCCACCTACACCTCAGATGGCATGTGGGAAGGATCATGCCCTCTCGGACTCCAGAAGCTGAGAATCCGACGGATGTAGATTCAGATATGGAATCTGATGCTAGGATTTAGTTTTTTGTAATTAGTTTTTCTATATTAATGTAATGTAATTGTTATATTTTGGTATTAACTATAAATGTTATTATTATATTTTGGTTAAAGCGTATTTGAAGTGTAGTTGATGTAGTTTTTTTTAATTAACTTAAAATAGATTTTAGTATGAGTGAGTAACAAAATAGAACTAAAATTTAATTTTTGGTAGTTGAGACAATAATTTATTGTAGTTCAGTTGATTTGTAGCCAATCTAGTAAGATATACTAGTTTTTTTATTTTAATTAACTTGAATGTAGGCTATCATTACATAATATATTTCCAAGATTTTTGACAGGTATTTAAAGCGTACAAAAAGCATGTGATATACTAGTTTTTATTATTTTAATTAACTTGAATGTAGGCTATCATTAGATAAATATATTTCCAAGATTTTTGACAGGTAGTAGGTATAAATGTAATTAATTTCCAAAATTAATTAGCTTCTGAGCGTTTCCAAAGCGTGTGAAAACCATTTTGACAGGTAGTAAGTAGTATGCAGTTATAGTGTGTTATACACTCAACAACCAACTATATAACAACAAGACTTTAATGACTGCAATAAAACTGGTGACTGAAATTTATTACACTTTTATATATGTTATGTGAATTCCAAACTTGGCCAAGCAGAAAAAATCTAAGCTTTCCACAGATCTTAAACTTCCCAAAGATCTTAGATTTTGATAAAATCCTTTTCCAAAACTCAATGCCATCACCAAATCTTAAATTAGGTTACTGGTGATGGCATTGAGTTTGGAAGCGGTTTTTCCAAACTGAATTTTATTTGTTCAAAGGCGTCTTCAAAGTCTAGAGGGTACAATTTTGGTATGCAGGTTAGTGAAAAGAAGGACATAATGGTCTTTTTTTATAAAATGAGTTGATAATGTTTTGTAGGAAACCATGTTAAAAAGTATGTTGAAACATAACCAAATAGAGGTTGTGCAAGAAACAAAACCATCAGACGAGAAATGATGACTGTCATTAAACCATGAACACCCTAGACAACATGATGCATTTTTGGGCTTTCTTTGTATTAATGTAACTTTTATATAGCACGAGTTAGTTATGAGTGTAATGACTTTATTGATCTTACTATGGTACACTACAAGTCAATTGTGACTTTTATCGATGTAAGATGTTGTATGTTTGAACTTGACACCAATTGACCAAAATAACCAGAAGATGAAATATATTCAACAAACCGGCCTGTATAAGTAGTAAGAGTATTAAAAACAACCAATATTTCTTTAGTTTTAATTAATAAGTACAAAGTAAAGAATGGTGATATCATGTATCACAACTTAATTTAAACATTATTTACATCTAACTAGCCGAACGAACACAACTGCTGGGTCGACAATCCCGACATCGGTGTCAATCTCCATTACGAATAGTTGTAGTCTTTTTCTCGGGCCTCCAATAATCATCCGGGGACTCATTACGAAGCAGTTGATTTACGAAGCAGTTGATTTGGTTGTACAAGTGGGAATGTATTACCCTCATGAAGGAAAGTTACCGTACTAAATTCCTCATTAACCTCGTCATATGAATGCGTATAATTCTTGGGTGGAGTCATGAGGACAACATGCTTTTTTCTATCCAGCTGATCTTGAACATAAAACACCTGGCGTGCTTGCGAGGCCAATATGAACGGATCATCCTTGTGGCCAAATTTGTTTAGGTCGACCGACGTGTAACCAAGAATATCATGTTTGACATGTTTACGGTCAACCCATTGGCACATGAAGACCGGAATTCTTTTAGTATGATAATCTAGGACCCATATCTCTTGCAAAACCCCAAAATAAAAGTTTTGTCCATAGGTCACCACGTCTTTTTTGATGTGCATGTCATCCGCCTCTACACCAACCCCGCTGTTCTGGTAAACTCAACCATTATGAGATTTTGTACGGAATTCAAAACCGTTGATGTCGTATGAGTCGTATTTATAAACGTTGCGGTGTGCTCCATGTGCAATCCACTTTACGGTTTCCGATATAGAACCTGGGGAGCCCGCTAGCTCTCTTTCAACCTGAATTTCATTACAAGGATTAGATTCTTCACCTACATTGCAGAAACTATAAAAGAATTTTAAAAATTATAAAAGACTTAATAAATTGATCTACCTTGTCGCGTAACCAGTCACCAAACTTTAAAGTATGCTCCTTCTCCAGCAATGCTTGTCGTTTACCATGCATTTGGTTTTTCCAAGAGGTCTTGTGTTGTCTGCAAGTAGGAGTATATATAATATATTATCAATTAATATATATATATATATATATATTTATATATATATATAATTTAGAGTATATATGTTAGTAATACTTACTCGATATACGGTGTTATTTCAGGCATATTCTGCAGCACATAGAAATGTGCTCTCTTGAAAAGATCAGGAGAAACTTCAACTGAATTAACGCTTGTGACAGGAATTGTCTCCCCATTATCATCATGCTTATCATGTGGGATGAAATAACTGTAATATAATACTATATATACATATAGAGGTTATGCAATAGGTATAGTTATTAGTTTACACTCTTAAACAACAAAAAGATCATTAAATATATGTGTGTCATAGGTAAATTATGTCGAGTAATAATTGTAATGAAGTAATATAAGCATATGAATAAAACAATAAAACTAACTCACGTTAGACATGAATAAATTAATAAAATTCATAAATAGCAATAATACAATAGAAATAATTTGATTGGACAAGACAAACTTTTAAACCTACTTCGGCTGTTCTCTTGACAACATATTGATATGCCAGGCAAAGACATATATTGATATGTAAATGAATAATAAGAACAATTGAAATATTAAACTATTGGGATATTGTTTCTGGTCCATAGATTTGAAATTATCTTTTTGACCAGGAGTTACTTGTTTTCCATTCTTAAGATTTTTACCATTATTGTAAGCAACACAACTAACTAAACAATGACGAGGAGATATGCCGTACTTTTCAATTATTTTCACTAGCAAATGTTTAAGATATTTTCAACACCTCCATCGGTTATATTAAGAACTGATTTCACCTTATGAGCACAACCCGAACTCTTAGACCAAGTCAAATTTCTAGCAAGCGGATTAGCTATCTTCTAGTAACCTTGTTTCGTACACTAAAACTAAAACCGACACCACTACCCATATTTTCTGCTCCGTGCCATGCCTTGCCGATCGCCGGAAACACCCAAACAGACTACCGTTGTCATTCCAGTTTTCTTTTGGCGAAACAGAAATCTTATGGACCTGCAGCTCCTCTCATCAACGGCATTCCCCCATCTCGAATATATCTGGATGAAGACTAAAATCCTTTTCCATGTTTTATGCAACTTTAACCTACTTCGTTGTCGCCAACTTGTGTTACCTGGGACCCTTAAATCATGTATGCTTGCTTCTTCCGCTACAAATAGACCCAGCTCGTACCAACAGTAGACATCGATCTGCACTATTTATCGTCTTACCCCAACGATCAGATCAGCGGAAATTAACCACCAACGCCGTCGCATTTTCCCGGAGACCACCATTCTTAGACATCTTCTTAAAACTTCGAGTTGTCACAATTAAGGTAAGCGAACCAAAAGCTATAATCTTATTTTGAGTTTGTATGTAGGAACATCGTTAAAATTAATTATGAACTAAACATATGGCAATCACTCGTTAGAAATGGATGTATGTATTTATGTGTGTAGTGAGGTTGAATATGAATAGACTAGTTGATATATATATTAGAGAGAAAGAGAATGAGAATTCGAAGAAAATATAAATAATATTAAATGGGTCACCTTCTTTAAAATGCAAATAAGGTTTGGAGAATAGTTTTCATTGTAAAAATAATAAATGCATTTATAATTCTATATATGTCAAAGTTTAACTTTAATTCTTAAAGAACAAGGTCACGAGTTTGATCCGACATACGATTTCTTTTCTTTTTCATCCATGTGACTTTGATAATAAATGTTTATGGAAACTGGATTTAATGCTTTAGTTATTCCATAATAACTATTTATGCAATTATTATAATATAATATATTAAAACGACAATTGTTATTTAAATACTCGTTTGTTTTCGTCAAATACTTGAACAAATCCAAAAATTTTAATATATATGAATACAAATAAGGTAATAGTCCAACTTATTCCAACTTTAGTCTTTTGATAAAAAGAAATTACGACTCACGTACAAAAACTTATAAGTTAAATGACTATAATGTAAGGTGATATGAACACACTAAAATGATTAACATTTAATTTATAAGACAACATATCCGCAAACAATGTATGGATTCTTACCCCCTCCTTTGTTATCTGGTTCGATTGTGATAACCCCTATGACTAAGACCTGGAACTCTTGACGTCTTTGGCTTTCTGTTCTTTTCATATTGCTTACGATTATTTGTTTCATTGCAGCAAGACATTTGAAACTTGTATGTTCCAGGGAAGTAATATGAATTTCGAACATCATAGGAAACCAAACTTTGATCACATATCTGGGTGTGGTGGATACGATGCGGTATTTCATATCTATAAACACACGGCTATATTATCAAAGTACCGTTAACCAAGATGTGCGGGCTTTATGTTACGCTCAGTTTTTTCGATATGTTATACTTGGGTCTATAATACGTTAATTGTCTGTTACGTTTATTCAAAAACAAGCATGGGGTAGATTTAAATTAATTTTGCTCATTACCGTATGTTCCGATACTAAATTTTTAAATGCTTCAAAAATATATATTTTTATGCTTTGTTACCCTGAGTGCTACGCTTCTCGTGGAGTGTCCCACGAGCATGTTGTTGTGGCACCGACAACATGTGCTCCTTCCGTGACGGAGAGATTAGTTCACGGTGTCCCTAGGTACATGTGTGGTACAAAACTACTAGGAGGCGTATGGATCGATCCTAGCTATGTTTCAGTTTCTGTTTCTTGGAATGGATGTAGGCGTGCCAACTTGCCCCATTCCATGTGATTGGTATACAGGAATGGCCCCCTGTATATCGTCACCTCTGTTTCTGTTACTATTCGGTTCATGGGTACATCCGTATGATATGAACTATCTGTTACCGTTTAAACTATCTGTTATTGTTATGAATTATTTGTTACCGTTATGAATCATCTGCTACTGATCCGAATTATTTGTTACGATTCTTACTCAGAAGTTATTGTAATTGACTTATTCGAAAATGTTTTGGCTTACTGTTTAGGAGAATTGTTTTATTAGTTGTGTACTGTTTAGCAAAAATGTTTTATTTTTGTTGTTACTAAAACTGTTTTGTTATCGCCATCATAAACTATTTTTTTTAAACTTACCGTTTTTTATCAAAAAAACGTTTTAGCGTTTGAGTCTATTATTCCGTACTAGGTATTTGGCTCATTCCGTAAAATTTTCCCCTCTCAGATTCACAGGTTACTTTAGGCAGGATGGAGAGAGTGAAATAATTGTTAGTATGCTTATGACGATTTTTAAGCAATGGAATTATGTCTTCCGTCTCTGTTTACCTTCGTTCAAAGTGACACGTCGGCCCTTTTCGGGTTGGGGTGTTAGATGGAATACCAACAGTACTCTTGATGTTTTTTTGGTATTCGCTCAGAAACTTGATTGTTTCTTCCGCAATGCACCCTTCTGGATAAGTTATGTTTCGCACATGCCCTTTCATAACCTTCATACACCTTTGAAAGGGATACACCCAACGAAAGCATGGTGGCCCACATAATTTTATCTCTCTTACAAGGTGCACGGTTAAGTAAACCATGACATCAAAAAATGATGGAGGAAAGTACTTCTCCAGCAGACACAATGTAACTATTTGCTCTTCATGCATCTTATCAAGCTATTCTACAATGATTTCTTTGCTACAAATTGACTTGAAAAAAGAAACAAAGCCTGATTATAGCATTTCTCATTGGTTCTAGCATGATGGATCGTATTGCAAGGGGCAGAAACTGTTGCATAAGCATGTGAGAATCATGTGATTTAAGGCCTTGTAGCTTCCTTTCTTTAAGATTCACCAAACTAGAGAAGTTATAACAATACCCTAGTGGAGCCTTCAGTTTATACAGTGTTTCAAGAAACATGTCTTTTTCTTGCGCTGATAATGTAAAGCATGCTGCAGGCAGTTCTGTATTGTTGCCTTTTGCTTTCGGTTGCAACTACTTTTTAATCCCTAAAAACTCCAAATCCTTTCTAGCTGCCAATCTGTCTTTTGTCCTACCGGGAATGTTCAGCAACGTCCCGACAATACTTTCTGTCACATTCTTTTCAACATGCATCAAATCAATACAATGTTGGACATGTAAATACTTCCAATAGCTGAGACGTTGGTACCATATGTTGAACTTCTTCCAATATGTCTGTGGCGTTGTGTTATCCCTTTTCCTCTTACTCCCACTTAGGGATTCAGATCCCTTTCCCCGTTCATTGTTAATGTTTTTGACCTCGTAGTATATCTCTTCCCCTGTCATAGGCTCTTTAGCGGTTCTCATCTCCTCTTTTCCTTTGAACGTCTTTGTTTGTTTTCTGAAAGGGTGGTCATGTGGTAAATACCTTCTGTGGGCAGCATAACTCTGCTTCTTTGTGTGATAAAGTCGAACACACTGAGTGTCGCCCCGACACACTACACAACCTTTGAATCCACTGTAAGGGCAACCACATAGTGTACCAAGAGCAGAGTAATCATTAATCATCCATAACACAACTGCACGTAGTGTAAACATTCCTTGTTTATATGCATCATATGTTGGCTCCCTGACCTCAAATAAAGATGTTAGATCATCAATTAAAGGCTGTAAAAACACATCAATATTGTTTCCTAGCACTCGGCATATTAATAAGGAAAGCATGATGAGATTTCTTTTCATACACATCCAAGGTGGAAGGTTTTAAATGACTGCTAAAACAGGCCAGAAACTTTGGTTTATGTTGCCTCTATGTACGTCGACCCCATCAGTGCAAATCCCTAGATGAAGATTTCTTGGATCGCTTCCGATGGTATCGGAGTACCTGTCATCTATGGCTTTCCATGCTGGTGAATCTGATGGGTGGCGTAAAAAACTGGGTTTATTGTTACTCGTGGTGTGCCATGTTAAATTCTCTGCTGTGGTCTTTGATTGAAAGAGGCACTTGAATCGTGGAATAATGGGAAAGTACGACAGTACCTTAGCGGGCGTGTTTATGTAAGTTTTGTTAGTCTTGTCATCCACCTTCCACCTTGACTTGTTACAAACTGGACATGCTTCCAAGTCCTTGTAATCCTTATAGTAAATAATGCAGTCATTGATACACACATGTATCTTTCCGTATCCTTAGCCCATTGCCTTCATCATCCTTTTGCCCTCGTTCATATTGTTTACCATTTCGTTATCTGCAGGTAGCATATTTTTCAATAATTTCAGAAGTTCATCAATGAACTTATGAGATACCCCGTGCTTGCTCTTCAAGTTGAGTAGTTGTACTAATGCAGACAACTTGGTGAAGTCAAGACATCCATTATATAGGGGCTTCTCAGAGTCAACAAGTAGTTGTAGAAACTATTGATACTTCTTGTCGCCTTTGAAATTGTCTTTTGTAGCATTTACCATTTCTACAGTTTCACAGGCATCAGTTGGAATGTTGGTGTCAACAAACCCAGTATTATTATCATAATTAGTTGAAATGCAGGTGCAGGAAAACCCAGAATTATTAACATAATTAGTTGGAATGTTGGTGTCGGCTTCTCCATGTTTTATCCAAGTAGTATAATTCTTATCAATTCCAAACCTGTGCAAGTGATGTTCTACATCGTCTACAATAAGAGATACGTGATTCACACACCGAACACATGGACATGAAATAGAAATTGGTGGTGATGTCTCCTTGCAATTATGAACTGCAAAATGTAGAAATGCCTAAACACCATCTTTATATGCTTTACTGCACCTGTCACCTACTGATATCCAAGACTTATCCATCTTCCAAGAATTTGTTTATTAACTGTGTCATCAACGATATATATATATATATATATATATATATATACTAATTAACGCCAATAAATGTAACTGACTAAAAGAAAAAATATTTGGTACTCACCTGAGATTAATGAAGCTGTTTGGTAGGATTGAGATTGATGAGAGTTCAATAAATACACTAGCAGAGCATTTATTAGGGTTTGGTGAGATTGTGAGATTTTATTTGGTCAATACAAATTGATTTGGGAGTCTTCCAGAAGATAACTCGATTAATTGGCGGGTAAAAATGAAAATTTTAAACATCTAAATTTCGTTATATAAATATTAGAAGAGGTTCTATTACGTTCTCAGGGTGTAGCTCAAATGGTTGAGGCACTTGTGATTAAACATAGATTGCAAATATCGCGGGTTCGAAACTCAGGAGGGAACATATTATTATTAATTTTTTATAATAACCTCTTTTTAATGAAATAAATACACTGTGATTTTGGAAACACTCAAACTAAATTACTCATTAAAAGGCTTTTAAATCCGTTCAGAAACATAAAAATACATCATAATAGCTGGTCTAAAATCAAAACAAAGTTTCTTAGCTTTTAATTACAAAACTAATCAAAAGCCCTAAAAACAACAAGAAGCAAGTAATATACAATATCTTCACTTTTTTTTCTGATTCAATCCTTGAAGCTACACTCTTTGCAAGTTGATCCTCTAATGACTTATTTGCCCTTATCAAGATAGGAATTATGTCTGTACATCTTGTGCACACATCAGATCTTGTGGAAGAAACACAATCAGACCATATAAAGAAATCACATTTTTTGCCCTAAGTTAAAAAAATATAGAGTTTATGGTCAACATTTGTAGATGAATTCCAACTTTATTTGCAATTTCACTAACCTGAGATGCACAATTGTAGAACCTCCGACCTGGATTTTTGGTGGTCCTTGATGTTCTTAGAATGGCATCTTGACCACAAAAAGAATAAACCTGAGATCGATTGTTATTGGATGTTGTGGTCCGCGATGAGATTTCTTCCATGGTGAAAAAGAGGTTTTTATTGAAAACAAAACTAGATATATAAGTATATATATATAGGAGGGTTTAGAAAGGAGTTGTTGTACACAAGCGTGTTACTAGCGTGTTAGGATATTTATATATGTCTTTGTACATTAGCGTGTTGCAAGCGTAATAGACTCGTTTGAATAAATATATAACATATTTTAACCTAATCGATTACAAGTGTTTTTAACAAAGAAAGAGATAGCAAATAGATGATCCATAAAACATGTTAAGAAAACATTTTAATAAAATCCATATTTACCGTTCATCAAAAGATGCATCACAAAAAGTACCATTAATTACAATACATCACAAAAAAACCAAGACCAGCAAAGCTAACATCACCATCACTCCGCCTTGTCCACAGTCTTCGCCCCCATCTCCTTAAAACTCATGTTGGTTGTCACCGTAGTTATGGTGTCAACCAGAGTCCCACGCACTGAGTCGTAGCATTCAGACTGTTGTTTCTGATAATCAACAGCCATTGCCTTATACTCATTGTCTGCTTCAAACAACATGAGTTTACATGAGTCGAAGGTCCTTGATTTTTCAAATGCGAGTCTAGCCCTAATCTCTTCAATTGTCTTCAACAAAGCGTCGTCTTTATCTTTCTCAAGATTCATCCTTGCTTTCACTATGATCTTCACGGTTTTATCAGAGGAATACATTTTTATTATCTTTCTGAAACTGTTAGTGTGATTGAAAAACAAATATATAGACCTAAAATTAAATTTTCAGTAGTTGAGCCAGTAATTTAATGTAGTTAATTTTGATTTGTAGTAAGATATAGTAAGATCTAGTAAGATATAGCTTAACTTTAATGTAGGCTATCATTACCATAATAAAGATTTTTTACAGGTGAGTATAATTATGATCAATTTCCCAAATTAATTCTGACAGGTGATATAAATGTAAGTAATCTCTAGATTAAACAAAAAACACATGAGACAAGTTTGTGCGTTTCCCAAGCGTGGGACACCCTTTTGTTTTTTTTATTACAGAGTTACTATTTGTCCGTGAGCGTTTCCCAAGCGTGGGACACCCTTTTGTTTTGTTTGTGATCCTTTTGGTTATATATACCTACACCACATTCGTGAAACTCATATACCAACATAATTTTAAATTATTTTTTTTGGTTAATAATAGATTGCTCATCATCATTATCATCATCCACATCCTACAAGACTGCCCTCAGGAGACAAATTGAGGCTCAAATTGAGATAGATAAAGCTTGTCGGGAAACTCTTACTGAAGAATTTGTAAAGACTAGCAACAACTTGGATGCCAGGGATGTCATTGCAAAAGTTCTTACTCGAATGCCCGCTAGTACTATCCGAGATCTTGCTGTTTTGTTTATGGTTGATGTAGGATAGGGAGAGCTTGACCATTTAAAACTTTTGGGTGAGGCAATTCTTGAACTGAATTGCTCAATGGAATTGAAGTTGAAGTTTCTTATGTCACTCAGAGATTAGTAATAATGAAATTTGCATGTTTGTGATGGTGTCTTTATATGTGTGTTTTGGTAATAATAAAATTTTTTATGTTTGTGTTAAAACATTGATTCATCATGTAACTATTATCTTAAAGTACATTACAAACTGATAACAGAAGACTGGAGATCTCCATAAGTCCATATCATAACAAGTATCTTAAACTACATAGCATTCAGTTTTGAAATCATTCAAATTTGTTGTTGCCTTTTCTTAAGTTCAGCAATCAACTCTTCTCCGGTTAAATGAGTGTCGTCATTTTCATGGAATAGCAGTGCTTTCTTGATAAGAGGATTTCTGTGTTGGTTTACATCCAAGAGGAGGATTTTGCACAAATACTTTGACCTCAACCATTTTAGCTGTCTTTGTTGTTTAGGGCCTTCCTTTTTGAGATTACACCCCCATGGCCTCTTCCCATCATATTTCTCCATGTGTCTCATAGCAAAAATACCACAATCTATTCCATTAGTTATTGTTCTCCATGTCATTTTCAATCTATTGATTGTTGTTACTTGGATTTGCTGAGTAATGGGGTGTTTGATTGTTTTAAGATACATTCAAAAGATGTTTCTCTACACAAAATAGAAAGCAATTTATGTATTTTGACAATTTTTATAATAGGTATGAATGTTTTTTGGGTTAAAGGTATATATGTTTACCAGTATATCAGGAGTCTTTCCGTATCTTTCTTCAAAATTCTCTCTAATTGCTTTTGATTTGTCTTCTAAGCTTTTAAACTTTGCATCAACTGGTATTTCTTGATTTGCACTGTTGTCAAGTAATTCTATCACTCCTATTTGAAGATTGAAGGTAACCACAAAGAAATGACCGCGTTGTATAATTGGCACGAGCACTATAGCAACCTCCTTGAGTGATAGAATTCCAAAAATTGCCATTTGTTTTTCGATGTTGTCTGAAAACACATCCAGTCTTTCTTTGTCTGTGTAACCCCTTGACTCAAAATAATGGTCACTTGTCTGTATAATAATTAAAATGCAGATGATTAAAGCGTTTATTGATCGTTTTCTAATAGTACAAACAAAATAGATTAATTTGTACCAGCATAGTGCTTGAAGCAAAGAATCTGAACGGTGATGCTGTAGATTTTTTCTTTTCTTCATAGTTCATTAGTTATATAAATGCCAGGATAGTAGCTTTCAAGATCACCTTGAACGATTCTGTGTGAGTGGACTTGTAGACCTCCTCCAAAATGTCTTCAAGACAAAAAAATATATACTCATGAAATTATTTCTTCATCTACTGTGACACTAGCGGATACGTCAACCTCTCTCATAAGATATGGAGATTTCAGTGTAATGAGGCTATCACTTGTTGACAATCCGGTGTCAACTGTTATACATAAAACAACTCATTTTAAATTTGACTGAAATAATTGTAACTATAATTAAATACCTTCAACCCCTTTTGTTTTTTATTTATAATTAAAAACACTCTTTTGCCCACTCAACCACTGTATTAACAACTTCATCAATATCTACGCATGAGACATTGTTTTCTTGACCTGCATCACCTGCATCATTTTTTATGACAGCCAAAGATGTAATATGTTCAACTTTGATTATAATTAAGCGGGTATGTAATTAAGCTGATACATATATGATATACCTTTTTGAGTAGCCACTGGACCACCAACACCAACATCTGAATCAACTGCATCACACAGATGTAATAAGTTTAAAATAAAAGCATAAGTGTTTTATGAGCGTTTTAATTATACTAATAATTAATTTAGCCCAAATACCTTTTAGAGCAGCCACTGGACCACCAACACCAACATCTGAATCTTGTGTTTTAGGGACCACATTATTAGTGAATATGTTTTCCCATTCACAACATCTAGCAAAGATATTGTGATTTGATGGATGTCTATCCTTTCTTTGACGGACCCATACTTTGATCTCTGAGCAAATTTTATCAAATTTCTTCAACTTTTTATCCATTGCCTTATTCCAAGACTGTAAAAAGAAAATATAGTTGTTGTTAATTCAAAAACATTTTCAATTTATCCTAGCCAGTTGTAATTGAGTTAAAAAATAGTCAACAAGCACGATTGGCATTTGCAAACTTAAAGGTGAATAATCGATTACATAATCATCTAAATCTTGTTCAGCTGTTTGATCGGCATTATCTATTTCAGATGCACTTTGACCATCTGTTTTTAATTATATATAATGTTGTATTACATAAAATGCATTTAGAGATAAGAGATATGAGAGTTTTTTAGAAGAAAATAACAAGTTTAATACCATGTTCTTGTTGCTCCTCAGCTGTAGTGTTTTCTTCAACTCCAGGCTTACCGGCAGCACTAACTATCACAACAGCAGCAGCCGCAGCAGCAGTCTCATCAAGTCTCTTCCCGGCAGCACTAACTGTCACAGCAGCAATATCAACAACAGCAGCATCAGCAGTCTAATCAAGTCCCTTCCCGGCAGCACTAACGGTCGCAGCAGCAGGAGTAGCAGCAGCCGCATCAATCCCCTTCCCGTCAACACTAAACGTCATAGCAGCAGCAACAACCTCAGTAGCATATTCTTCTAAGGGTGGAACATTATTCTCCAAGTATTTTTCTATCTTATTAAGAGTAGTTGTTGTTATGTAGTTGACTGCAGGCGTTGTGACGAGAGTCCCAAATGGACCATATTTTTTCTAGTATTCATGCGTGTAAAGCATCACAAGGAAGGTGATCGGACCATTGTATTGACTGTTGATATCTCTCCATTATTCCTTCGTCATTTTCAAGTTTTCAATAACATAGCTGCACCAGTCCATATTTGGAATATCCGCGATTTTATTAATTGCGGCGATGAATCGTTGATTGACTGTTGTTGATTTTGTCACAAATCCTATACAGGTGTTGAACAACACAAGGAAATTAATCTTAAACAGCTCACCAACTCCTTGAATCGCGGCCAGTTTGTCTTTCACATGCTTTATACTTATTCTTGAATTTGTTGGGAATTGATTTTTGAACAAATCTGTAGTAACATCTTCCCCTAATCTTGGTCTACTCTTGTCTAAAACAGGAATCTTACCCAATGGTATCCCCAACACTTCATGTACTTTTTGTGGTGTTATCTTAATAACACTGCTCCCAATGTTCAATTCATTCAAACGGTTATTATAGTTCATGAGCAACCAATATATCAAAGTTGTTTAAACGGTTATTATAGTTCATGAGCAACCAATATCCCAAAGTTGTTGGAATTTGGGTTACTTGAAGTCTTAACATTGACCCGAAACCCGTTTCTTCTACACAAGTTTTTTGGGTAGTGGTCATTGCCTTCACTGCATCAACAATATTAATTGGTGCACACCTATTCTTCAATTTGTTTTCTACAAATTCAACAAAAGGTTTTCCCCTCTCGGCTGGCTTCTTTTCTTTAATGGCTATCTTTTTTGGACGCTGAAAGTCCGGGCCAGAGGTGCTGTGTTCCACCTGTTTCCGCTTTGATAAAATCTTGTCGATTTTTGTGTCAAGGTCTGAATCAGAGTCTGCTTCCATAACATGTTTTGTTTTCCCCACCGGAGCAACTTTTTTAGTCTTCCTTTTATCAGTCTTGTTTTTTACGACAACTGAATCACATACATACAATAAAACATAGGGGTAGGGGATAACAACACGAATCATAAGGAAACAGAAAACTTTTATCAAACATCACAATGATAAATTCTCATACCAAAGCCATAACACGCTAAGCATACGCTTACAACATGCTTTAATATTATAAATAGTTTTTAAAAAAACAAAGATATGTATTACAACAACAACACGCATATCAAATGCTTTAATACATAAGAAGATTCAAACAAATGCTTACATTTTAAGATTAATAAACCTAAAACGCTAAAAAAATCATAAATTAACACTTGTTCCATCTTTATTGAGAGACCTATCGTGCTTTTGCTTCGTCCTTGGTTTCGTTCCAGAATAATTAAACCACTCGTTCTTTTGCTCTGTGCTTGTGCTTCACAGTAGAATCGTCGACAGTTTTTAGGAATATTGACTTACGAGGTTGAATTTTGGGAATAATTATCGCCGTTCCTGAAGTAGATGAGCTAGGGTAATTATTTGACCCTTTTAAAAGAAGGCGCGTGCTTTTAAATTTTAATCGTACGATTAGTATTGTATATATATATAGGTATATATATATATATTAGTGGGTTGTGGTGTGGTGGGTGGTGGTAGTGTGTGGTTAGTGGTTGGTGCTGGAGGTCGTTGTGGCGAATGTGGGCGGTGAATGGTGGTAGTAGGTGGTGTGTAGTATGATTGCGGATATGTAATCCATGAGACAATGACAGTGCTATCCCGTATGATGACCATGATGATTGGCCCAATTATGACGACGACGATGCTAATATAACAACCTGGGTTGGTGGTGGTTATCATAATGATGCTGCTAACCTATATGGTACAGTTTTCTTACGCCTACCCATACGATGGCGACTGTAGCTCGTACGATAAGCATGAAGTCTATGATGATGATCACACATATATATGATGATGACCAATTATATGTACCTATATGACAATACGCCACACAGACACACACACACACACAGACACACACACACACACATATATATATATGTTGATGATGATGGTGACACCGATCTTTAATGACATGTAACCCGTATGATTGACGACAACCATGATAACGTATACGATGGTCATACTGATGGTAGCCTGTACGACTGATGATGTCGTTTGATGACGACAACAATCCATAAGATGGTGCTGACAGTGATCACTAATATTGGGCGTTTTGTTTTCGATAACCCATACGATGCTTACTACATCACGTACATGGCAATAGGATGATGATGATGCTGATGATGATGATGATGTGTGACGATGATGACGAGATTGATAGCGAGATATATGTTACCCGTATGATCAACGTCGACTACGATAGCCTATACAATGACCACGTTGATTACCCGCACGTCTGATGATGATGTCGTTTCATGGTGACGGTGATCGATGATTATGATGATGATAACCACTATAATACTTGATAACGATGATAACTTTATGATGTTGATAATCATCCTAACACATATGGTGATGATGATAACCTAGAAGATGATAATGATATAAAACTACATATGATAATGATAACACTAGAATCTTATGAGCTTCTCTATTACGAAGTTGTAAATCTTATCCAGAAAATCTTACTAATGGTTAAAATAATACTTCAATAATTGATAAAATTTTAATTTTGTTTAAAAAATACGATTTATTAAACGAACTTAACTTTTAACGAAATTTATAGCGGAATGTTAGTAAAAAAACTAAAAGCAAATGTTTTTATACTATTTTTAAAAAGTTATATAACAAAAACCAATATATATATATATAATTAAATGTGTAGAAATAAATAAAACCAAAATTCAAACCCCTTTTAACTTCAAAACCCTAAATCGACTTCTACTTCGCTTTACTGTAATTCGTAGACATCGCGTATCCTGGTAAGAACATAAAAATGCCACGTCTCAATAATGGAGTTAAGTTCCTGGTAGATATCGACTGCGATTCCTTGAGTAGGATGGTATGTTAATGTTATCTGGCTAATTTTTTTATATGAAACATTTTGCAACATATACATTCTAAGAACATTTTTTGTGTTTCTTATAGCTCATTCCTAAAGATGTTCAACCAATGTTTGCTGACATGAAATCGAATACCGGCTGTTGTTTGATTTACGATCAAAGTGGTAGAACGTTTTCTGTTGTTATAATCAAAGTACTTGATGACTTTTATTTTGGAACCGGTTGGACTGAATTAATCAAAGAATGTTGTATAGAAGCTGGAACATATGTTGTTTTTGAGATTAAATCAAGATCTATGTTGAATATGTTTACTTCTAAAAGAAATGTAAATGATCAATCCGGTACTATGATATGTATTCCAGTCAGAAACCGACACGTCTATTACTTGGTAAGTTTTAATTTCTATTTTTAATGATTGTTTCCAAATTCAAATGTCTTTTAGTTAACATATTTAATAGGATTTCCCTGAGTGGTACGTGATTCAAGAATTTGGTGACAATTACATGAATTTGCTTTTCGATCTTATTGCTTCAGATAGATATATGTTTAAAGTTTCATGTCTTTGGGATGGAATGAGGTTGTAGGCTAGAGGATGGATGGATTGAGGTTTTTAAACAAACCAACTTGAAAGGTGGTTCGTTTGTTGTGTTTGAAATCATATCAGATATTACATTTCATATTAATGTCTTTCATGATGATGGCATAGAATTTATCCTTCCTGGTCCAAATCAGCTGTTTCTCAACTATTAATTAAGCAATTAAGGTAGTTCCTCCCAAAACCCAATTCATCTTGATGAGCAAAATGATGACTCTAAAATCGTCTTCCACATGAACGTCACCAAGAAATTGGTAAATTGAATTTTTAATTTTTTTTTATTTACAAGTATTTTTGAAATTTGCTTTTCACAGCGTCTTCCCGGTCACATTGCTACAAAGATTGATGCCTATGATGGAATGCTAATCACTTTGGTCAATCCCGAAGGTTGTAAAAAAAATGAAACTTTATGGTGAAGTGTCGGAACTGAAATTCAGATATTGGTTACCAAAATGGAAAAATTTCAAAGAGGAAAATGAATTACAGATTGGTGATAAGTGCAGATTTGAATATGACTTCAATGAAGGTACTTTGTTAGTTTCAAAAGTTGATTAGTGATTAGGTGATGTTTGGAACATTTGGGAAATATTTGGTGATGCGTTTGGTGATTTTTGGAACATTTGTGATTTGGTCACTTTGGGTAATATTTGTATGGTTGTATTGATACAATTTTTAGTTTATTGTGTTGACTATTGGTTGGTTAGCTTTTAAATGCTTTACTTTTATAGTTTCTTGTATCATCTATTTTGTTATTCACTCTTATTTTCTTTCATGGAATGTATTGTAATGGTGCCTTTTGTATGAAAACTTTTAATGAATGGTAATTATGGAGTATCTTAAAATAAATCAAAAAAACAAAAAACCCTTTGTTAAAAACGCTTGTGATACGCTTATTAAATCGTAAACAACACTTGGTTAAATATAATAATAAAACAAAAAACACTTTGTTAAAAAACACTATTACGCTTGTAACACGTTATGTACATAAACATATATAAATATCCTAATACGCTAGTAACACGCTTATCCAACCATCTTCTGTCAAAGTGTCAATTTTCAGCCACAGGTTCTCTGCCGTAAAACTATGCCAATAATTTATTGGTTCTTAATTAAAAGGGAGGCAAAACTCAAAATACTCCAAAATATTGGCTCCAAATATTCAAAAACTCCAAATTACATTTAACACTCCAAAAATCAAATTACACTCCAAATTATTAAAAATTTTCCACTCCACAAATCAGACGACAGTGATTCATACTCCAAGTTACACTCCAAATTATTAAAAAACTATCGAAGATGAAGCTTATACATGAAAGAATCGAAGAAGAACATGTTTTATACTCCGATGAAGAAGCCAACGACGACGAGGACGCTCAATCATACGACACTGATGGCTACTCCAGCGATGAAGCCAACGACGACGATGGTCAAGGAGACGATGATATAGCGACAATGGCTATCGAGTCCATCAACAGTTTTGCTAGTACGAAAAAACCTACAAGGGGGTTGACGAGGTTACCTAAGCTACGTACCGATTATGCAAACTCTGGTGGTGTCAGACTGGTAGTGGAGTTTGATAATTTGGGTAGGTTCACTGGCCAAAATGGATCAAAGTTTGCAAGTTTTTTAGAGGATGTTGTAAGGGAAATAGTTGGCTTGAGACATCTAAGTTGGAGGGAGGTCACGAAGGAGCTTAGAGATAAACTGTGGGAACAAATAACGGTTATTCTTTATTTTTATTTTTGCATTTTATATTTCGAGATGTAATTTACCTTTACTGTATTATATTATGCAGAAATATTTTGAGATTGAGGCGTGTCATAGGCCTTCTGTGATGAATCGGCTCGGACACCTTCTTCTGGATTTCAGAATAAAAATGTATGCCAAATACATTATGCCGAACATCGGTAAACCTCTGAAGTTGAAGGCAATACCCAAGGAACACAGGACGATGATCAGGCAAGAAGACTGGGATCGCTTCGTTGAGTACACATAATCAGAGCAGTTTCAGGTATAAATCCTCTACTCTGCAAATGTAATTGATCGACTATATATGGTTTATGTTTTTTGTTTAAATATAATGAAATGATTATAATGTGTGGTTGAAGAAAAAATCGGCTTCATCAAAGGGAGCTCGAGCAAAGAATGTTTTTGATCATCGCATGGGACGAGGGGGTTATACCTACCTTCAAGAGAAACTGGTAATCACCGTCAGCTGCTTTCTCTCTAGTTCAATAATTTGTTGGTTATGTGTCTAATGCATGACCGTCAGCTGCTTTCTCTTGAATATTTTACAAGGTCAAAAAGAAGGAAATTGAACCGGATGAGATCCCCGGCCGTGCATTAATGTGGATGAAAGCAAGGGAGGACAGAGATGGTGCATACAAGAATGCTGTTGTCGAAGGCATGGCAACCTAATTAGTATGTTTTAGTATTAAACTTTTTAAATCATGTTAAAGTCAATTCATTGCCTTATATTGGTGTCAAAAAAACTCGAGTCTGTATAACTTGTCTCAACACTAGATGTGGATACATAAACGTGTTACTAGCGTATTAGAATATTTATATATGTTTTTGTACATAAGCGTGTTACAACCGTATTAGAATATTTGTTTTCTTGCAGGTTCAGCATGAGGAGCAGATCCCCTCTCGAGCCCTAGCACTTGAACCGTGCACAAATGTCGTCACCTTAGTGATTGGCAAAGAGAAATGTGAGTTTTTAAAAGGGATTGGGTACAGATTGACAACAGGTATATATTGGGGTGTGAGTCGGGTAAAAGGCTCGTTTAAGCAACGGATTGCCCAACTCGTGAAGTGTTGAACAGGTTGACGACTCTACTTGAATCCACGAATGCTATGCTAGCAAGCCATGAGAAGGAACGGTTAGCATTTGAGACCAGGTTCAGACATCTCGAAGGATTGTTGCCGCAAATGTCGGCAAGTCAAGTAAGTGACGTATGCTAGATATTAATTAATACATTCGACATTCATAATTTGCACTGTTTTTGTCACAATACGTATGTAAATCATGTTCCAAACCAGGTTGTTATTAACCAAAGTACTAGTGTTATGGCGCAAAATAAAATGCCAGCACCAGTAAGTATCTGACAGTTTCTTTGTTTATTACAACTTTCCATGTGATTTTTCATTTTGCATAACCTAATAAATTGATTTGTAGGCCAGTTCTGATGGAAACATCTTAACCTCAGGTGAGGCTGTGCAACAAGAATCCGCTACTCAGGTAAGCATTTTACAGTTTGATTGATTTGTTTTAATAATTAACTTTCCATGTGAGTGTGATGATTTTGCATAAGTTAATTGTAGGCCAAGTCTGTGGATAAAATAGTTTTCGAAACGGTACCCGCTCCCCATATCGTGACATCAGTAAGTATCTGACAATTTCAGTACTTTTATAATTCGTTTCAAATGTGAGTGTGCTCGTTTTCTATCACCGAATTGCAGGCCAAGTCTGTGGAAAAAAATGTTGACCAAACGGTAGTCGATCCCCATAGCGCGACATCAGTAAGTATTTGACAATTTCAGTTTTTATATTTTATAACCTAATAAGTCTAACAATTCCAATTTCTTTTATATTACCAATGAAGCCTGTAGAGAACAATGTTGACCAAGCATCAACACAACTACAACACACTCCAGATAGTAACGGCTCGAAAAAACCATTAGTAAGTATTTGGCAAATTCAGTTTTTCATTTAATTGTTGATTGATTCATTGAATGGTTTTTAGGTAAAATGTAGAAGCCGTAAAATAAAAGTTGATGTATCTACGGATGAAATTTCCCCACCTGCTGAAATATATGTACAGTGCGAAACATTGTTAATTTACCACCAACATGGGTATGTACTTATATATTGACTTCAACTAACCCATCTTAATTTCACATGCTTGTTTATAGGTGTATGAGTGTCGTTTGTGTGTGCATGACAAGCATAACAAGGTGGCAAATGGTACAGTTCATTGGTCACCGGTTCCACAATAGTTGCATGGAAAAGCAATCCCGGAGGGTTGCTATAAAGTTAGTATTGTTGAAGGCATAAAGGAACAAGCAATTATTCCTTGTGAGGCAGGTGAAATTACGACTGTTGGCGACGCAACTGGTACTTTTGTTGCTTGGCCAGAACACCTAATCTTATGTGACCAGGAGGTTTGTTCCCTTTTAACTTAACCGAACAAATATCTATGTTCATTTTCATTTAGTTTAAAAAATGAACACTTGTGTTCGTTTATGTTTGTTTGTTTATAATCTAAAGTAACGTAATTGAACAAAGATAAACGAACATAAACGAACTTCCCGTCGAAAGGTTCACGAACAGTTAAACGAACGTTTGATTCGTTTGCAGGCCTACTATTTTGTTCTATTCAATTACAAAATACGACATTAATTATACATATTTGTTTTTCATATTCTGTTGTTCCAGCTACCACCACTCCCATCCTCAAAAGAACCAGACATAGCTGGCAAGAAGGCAAAGGCAAAGTACACAACGATAGAAGCAGTGCCAAGAAAACCGACGCCTTAGCTAGTATATAGGTAGTCGTTATATTTTGTATTTTGTAAGATATTTTGCATATACATTTGCTTAAGTGAATATTATTGTTAATATAATTTGTTTCTAATTTTGTTTTGACATGTTTGATTATAGCTGTTTTATATTACTGCACAAAAAATAAAAATAATTATATATTGTCTAATTACTCACAATTTGGCCACATAGAACACATTAAATAGGTGTGGCCAAAAGTAAGACAGTAGCCACACCTGAAATTACAAAAATTAGAGTCTATAAATGACCATTAGCCACAACAAAAACATTTTTGTGTGACGAAAGGGTACCAAAAACATTGGCCACTCTTTCATCAGTTGGTTTTTGTTTGTGTGGCGAAACGAGATCAAATGTCATAGGAAAAATCACTATGTGTGACGAAGAGTATGATAATAGCCACACTTTATATTACAAAAGCATTATGTGTGACAAACGGTAAGACAATGGCCACACCATAAACTACAAAAGAGTGTTTGAGTGGCAACTTCACATTTTTAGCCACATTGACAATAACCTCCAGTGTCTATATGATATGTTTTGCCACACAATACATAACTATGTGTGACGAAAAGTTTGGCAATAGCCACACTTTAAATTAGAAAAAGCATTATGTGTGACAAACGGTAAGACAATGGCAACAATATGATCTACAAAAGAGTGTTTGAGTGGAAACTTCACATTTTTAGCCACATTGACAATAACCTCCAGTGTCTATAAGATATGTTTGGCCACACAGTACATCACTATGTGTGACGTAAAGTTTGACAATAGCCACGCTTTAAATTACGAAAAACATTATGTGTGACAAACGGTAAGACAATGGCCACACCACAAACTAAAAAAGAGTTTTTGACTAGCAACTTCACATTTTTAGCCACATTGACAATAATTTCCAGTGTCTATATGATATGATTAGCCACACAATACCTCACTATGTGTGAGAAAAAGTTTGACAGTAGCTACACTTTAAATTACGAAAAGCATTATGTGTGACAAACGGTAAGACATTACAAAAGAGTTTTTGACTAGCAAGTTCACATTTTTAGCCACATTGACAATAACCTCCAGTGTCTATATGATATGATTAGCCACACAGTACCTCACTATGTGTGACGAAAAGTTTGACAATAGCCACACTTTAAATTACGAAAAGCAGTATGTGTGACAAATGGTAAGACAATAGCCACACTATAATCTACAAAGGAGTGTTTGAGTGGCAAGTAAACATTTTAGCCACATTTAATGTAATATCCAGTGTATATATCATATAATTAGCCACTCTATTATTAATATTAAGTGGCCATTTCTTTGCTATATTCACACGGTATAGGTCACAATGCAAGCTTACCTATTGGAAACATGAATTCATGTGGCTATATACGTGCAGTGGTCACTCATAGTAAATTGTTATGTGGCCATTTTCTACCGTTTAGCCACACTTATCGGAAAGGCTTCTTGATGGCCAGCAACCAATTCCTGTACCCTTTAGCCACACTTATTACCACATATGGCCACTAAAAACTCTGTGTGGCCATATCATACCCACGGTGTCACGACCTTTGGCCACATATGACCTGAACCAAATGTGTGTGGCTAAAGGCCTACGACCACACTTTTTTCGTGTGACCGAAGGTCAATATTCACGTAGTGACGCAGGTGAGTAGAATGAGACAGCTGGCTTCAGCGGGGACAGATGGAAGAGAATAAGAGTCTGGCATATGAAGACTGATGATGTTTTATACTTATTGTTTAAATATGAAAGACAACAATGTTTTAAGACAAGTTATGGTTTATTATTGTTATGTTATTGAAAGTTTTATATTCCGCGCAAAGTTTTAATTAACTCTGATATTTAGAACTATGTTTATGAGTAAATCCAACGTCCAAATGTGAGGCACCGGTAACGGGGCCTTACATCAAACTTATACGGAATCCACTTATACGGTTGGAAAAGACCTTATACGCTTTGCAGATCACTTATACGCTGCATCATTCTATTCAACTGTTTTGATCTGAATCTTGAATTACAACATGAATTTAATGATTTCACGTGTGCAGAAGTGATTATCATGTAAAAAGAATCATAATCACGGAAGCAATTTGTATTTTATCCGAAGATGAAAAAGTAATTGAAGAATTAATGTCGGCTTAAACTTTGACTTTTATATCTTTAAATATTCATCTTTAAACCAATGAATGTGTTGAATTCAGTAGCAAATACGAGCCTAAAGCTCTAATACCACTTGAAAGATCATGATCCTCATCATGCATAACATCATATACGTGTATAAACGATATGATACGGATAAAATAACATGTATTTACTACACTATACGATATTGCGGAATTATATCATAAAGGAATAACAACACAATCAATCATACGCTTCATATATTGATATAACAATGGTAGTACAAATTGATCAGAGAATTCCAGAACTGTTACAAAATTATGACGATACATGACTATTTATACAAGAACCTATGGAGCGTGTAAGTCATCTGACGTATAAAACTTATACGTCCTTAAACAAGCTTCTAATATGATAACTTTAGCCCTTTACAATACAAATATGACATATAAAGCCCACAAGACCTAGCATTAGACATTAATGCTCTAACAAAATATATATGAGTTATATTTTATTATGTTCAAAAAATTAAAAATTTGGTAACGACCACTAGCGACGACCCATGTAAGGTTAAAAGTCCAAAAATATTCCAAAACATTGAGAATGACCTAAAGTAATAAATTATTTTTGAAAACATGAATAATAGGTTATAAACTCATTTTTGTAGAGGTTTCAGTTCGCGAAAGTTAGAAAATAAGCGAGTAGAAGCCGGTACAGGACACCATAAGGATATAAAACACTTCCTAACTAGTTTTATTTTACAAAATATGACAAAATGGGTATATGATTTAACAAGTTTTATCATAAAAATAAAATAATATACCCAACCCCCACCCCATAGCCGGCCAAC
This sequence comes from Bidens hawaiensis, assembly GCF_021521415.1. Taxonomy (NCBI): domain Eukaryota; kingdom Viridiplantae; phylum Streptophyta; class Magnoliopsida; order Asterales; family Asteraceae; genus Bidens; species Bidens hawaiensis. The sequence goes on from NW_027496630.1 coordinate 128,504, forward strand.
CCACCCCACCTAGCTCTAGAATCCATAAAAAACTGTGTTGGTGGATTTTGATGCTTCCAAGTAAGCCTCTTTTTGCATGCAAGAGATAAGTGTGTTCCACACTCCTCCATAATAATATTTTCATGTCTCCACTCCCAACACCATCAATTCTCCTTCCTTCCTCTTCCCTCTCAACCGTCCAATTCTCTCTCTCTCTCTCTCTATATATATATATATATATATATATTTATCCATTTCTATTTCAGATCCAAGCTTCCATTACCATAAAACTTAAAATTCTATGGATTAAAATCCACACTTGAATTTGTAGGAGCATTTTGGATGGCTTTGTATGGGCTTACAAGCAAAATACATCAAGCAAATCCTCATCTTCTTCATTTTCTTTAATTTTAAAGGTGAAAACCCATAACCATAACTCTTGATTTCTTAAGTCTTGAAGTTATATCATGTTTATATATCTTAAAAGAGTTTACACATACATGCAAACACATAAATACATGTAAAAATGGAACTTTGTGAGATTTGTGTGTGTGTTGTGTGGGCCGTGTGTGTGTGTTGGTTCCCTACACACATACTCATACATACACTCTTGTATAGTGGTTGCATGCTTAAGATTTTGGGATCTAATTTGCTTGTTCTTGTGACTTTGAATGAAACATGATGGGTTTTAGATTTAGAAAGCATAGAGATAGAGAGAGAAATCCGTGTGTGAGAGAGAAAGAGTATGAATGTTTGTGTTTAAGTGGTTAATGTTACATGCATGCTTGAATCTAGATGTTGAGGTTTGATTTTGTTATAAGAGGATTGATTTTGTTGATTTTGCAAGAGTGATGATAAAAAGATATGTAAACGAAAGAAAAATAATTAGAGTTCTTGAAATAAAAGAAAACCCACTTACATTTGTGAAAATACATACATGCATGTCACTTAATTTGTAATAACTCGGGTTTTTGAATTTATACTTTACCCGACTCGGTTCAATGTTCGGGTTATTTTTGTTAAATATATTGCGTTTATTAAATTAAAGTGAGTATTTTATTAATATTTAATTATTTATAAATATAACTTTTGTAATTTTACACTTTTAGTCCAAAGTAGTTGGTTTTAACTTCTTGTACCCATTCCTAAACTCCAGGGACCAGATTGTAACATTGGTATTATAACCCACATTACAAACTAGGTATCCGTTTACCTATGCCCATATCTAATTGGGTTTTCTTGAACCCGAATTCAAGAATATTTAACTTGGACCTCATATTTCGTTTGATTGTTGAGATTGATCTTTTAAATCCCTTATTATCGTTATTAAATAGCCGAAGACTTTGACTAAGTCATTCGGTTGGTGACAGACGCCGTTTCAGCCAATCACATTTAGCAATAGATTTCAAACGAAAGTTGAACTTTATTTAATCATCAGAGTCATTACACCTCTCATATTACATGATTTTTATTCGAATTACAAGTTCAACATAAAGCCAACAATTTTCATTCAAACACACGTCAGTATTTTCCCGCGCTCTTCACGAAGCTTCAGTACTTCATTCAATTACCTGAAAAGCATATTAAAAATAAACGTCAACACGAATGTTGGTGAGTTCTCTTTATTGAAAATAATATATATATATATATATAATTATTTACAATCGAAATTTCAATATAACTCATCATGAAAATCGTAATAAATAATATTATATCAATTTATTGGGAAATAACGTATTTGAATACTTGTAAATTCTTTCCATACAATGGTTCAACGACCATTATTTTATCATCTATTACTCAACGGTGGTGGCCTTTTCCTACCGTTTCTTTAACATGGTTATTATATCTTTCAAAATTATCAATAATCGAAGTTACCATAAAAACGAAGCATTTTATCTTTTAAACAAATTGTACTGTTGTAGACGAGCAAAGAATACAACAAATGTATGACTATCAAAATTGATAACTCGATATATACGATACTCAAAATATTCCTACTTTTAACCTAACGCGATTGAAAGTGGGGGGCGTCACCCCGATAGATCTACCAATATTTATGTGCCCTTATTAATTCGGTTAACAGTTATTTAACCAATTGTTGACTTATCCCACTTTTTAAACGGTTTGTAAAATAAAATGTTGTATAAAAACTTCAATAAAAATCGATAAAGAATATGCTTTTCTCCCAAAACACAATAAAAATATTTCGAAAACGAGGGGTCAATAGAGAAACTCACGGTTTGAAGTTTTTTGTTCCAAAATCTTGTTTCCTATATTAGTACATGTTTTGTTAATAAAATTTGGTTTTAGTTTATAAAAATATTTGAAGTTATTAATCCTAATCTAATGTCCACACAAGCACATAAGTAAGTAGTTCCTATTAAGTTAACGAATACGTAAAGTTCGGTTTTTGTTAACTATTGTCTTAATAACTAAATTAATTAATAAATAAAGTAAATATATAAATATAATAAAATGTTAAACTTTCAGTTGCTGGAAAGTTTTAAGAAAATATTAAATTATTATTTTTAATGGATTTTGTCGGTTTTGTCGGTTTCACGTTTAAAAACGAACCGTTCAGCTTTTCATATAAAATATAACGTTTAAGTCTTGGAAAACACTTGTTACGTATATATATATATATATATATATATATATATATATATATATATATATATATATATATATATATATATATATACACTAGCAGAAAACCCGTGCGATGCGGCGGCGGGCAAGAATTTTGCAACATGATGCTCCTTTTTAGTTAGTTTATCATTTGGTCATGATATATTGTATATCACATCTATTCAAAGCTACGGTCCAGAGAATTCGTCGATTTGACCAGAACCGGTGTTCCTAAGCAGCCCGTTTTGTCACTTAGTAGTTAGGGACACAACCACTTTCACATGAACAATACACAAGACATAACAAGATAATTCTTTAATTAATATTTTGTAAATAAGTTTTCAACAATTTAACAAACGTTTTACAATAGTTGTCTTTTACTCAAAAGTATATTTTTTTATGAAGGCCAAAATAGATTTGCAACGCAATATTCGTTTTTCATATATTATCAAGCCTCTTATGATATACTATACATAAATTTTGTCTTTCACAATTTAAAAACGACTTGGTACAAAACTACACATACACTGGCCACCAATTCCACAACAAATATCATTTAGACATAGGTGTGACAACATAGTTCGAATAGTCGAATCCCAAATACAACCATATGTTATTGTAAAGCTACCTTACCATACAGAAAAGTAGAATCACGTAGTGTGCTATGTTGGTTCTAGAAGATTATGACAATATTGGCCTCTTTTTTATGGTATGGTGCATGCCTGACTATGCGCATTAAATCAGTGAATACGTGCATTGAATCATCAGCTTCATCTGAAATAGTCAAGGAAACAAATAATACAAATAAGTACAAGTATTTGTATTGAGCAAACTGCACAAAAGTGTGACAAAATTTTTAACTTTCTTGATAATTTGATGCAAACTACACCATCGGTTGGACATTCATATCTAATTAAAAAAGAAACACTCGACTTATCCGAACTTGAGTAAGATAAAAACTACTGATCCCGAGCCCAAGCTGCCCGAAACCCGACTTATCCTACTGACTGGTTGTTTAATCTTATTTTTTTAGGCTACAATTAGAAAACGTCAAAACGATATGCACCGAACAAGATGACCAAGCTGAGTAGCGAGTCAAAAATGATTCGTTTAAAACACACTATTTTGTATGCAGATTAAAACAAACCAAGTTATTTTAGGTTTACCATCAAACAAATTTTGCAATGTGCTAATTATAAATACAGTGCATTATTTGTTGGTGCATGATGCCAGTAGTTCATTTATCTCGTGTTTATTGTGTACGTAATCGTTACAATGTTCTTATCTTGTTGAATGTGTTAAGTTTGCTTTTAGTGTTAGGCGAACTTGGGGTAGCGAAGTTAGGCACAATTTCGCCTAGCATGTTAGGCGAAGTTGACATATTATATATATACCCTAACTTCGGCTCTTTGTGTAGGACTTTTGACGGCTGAGTTTCTGACATTTGGTGTTACGTGCTTGGTTTCTTTGTTTATCTACATCGCAGTATAACAAGTATTATTTTGTGTTTGTGTGTTTGCGTGTGATTTACGTGTTCCTCGTGTTAGCACTCGTATCGTATACGTAGGGGATTCCACACCCTCGTGTTACGAGATACTCCTGTGTAGATCCGGCTGTGAACCCACAATTGGTATCAGAGCATTTTGCTCGTGATTGTGTGGTTCGGGATTATCAAACGAGTGTTAAAACTGTTATGTTAGACTTTTCACGGAATTGTTTTACGTTGAAACATCGTTCTTTTGTTCGTTTCTTTTCAATACACTTCAATCACTCCCTCTTGCTACTCCCACAACCCTCCATATCAACATAATTAGACTGAAAAACTAAGTCGTTCATCAGGCGAAGTTTCCGTCACCAAGTTTAGGGTTTCAGCGAAGATATAGGGTTTCAGCGAAGTTATAAGATCGGCGAAGATATAATTGTTAGCGAAGTTGGGAACATAGCGAAGTTGAGATCAAGCAAAGTTGGGGCCAAGGCGAAGTTGGGACCCAGGCGAAGTTCTGATAAGTTCGCTGTTCACTGTTCACAGAATATTGTATTTGGATTCTAGGTCTCGTTTCGTTCAAATATGACTTCGATAAACATCACAGAACTGGTAAAGATGGAAGTTGAAGCTGGTTCAGCAACTAAAGCTTCAAAACTTCTGAAAGGAACTGATTTCGTTGCATGGAAAGATATGTTTGAACAGTATGTGAAATATCAAGATGCAAAAATGTGGGTCTGCATTCAAGATGGGTACATTCCACCGACCACTGAGTTTGAAGGTCGAGAGCAACTTAAGAAATACAATAAGATGGAGGATGATGAAAAAAAAATGTATGAAGCAGAAAGTAAAGCACTAGCAGCCATAACGATGGCACTACCTCAAGAGATACTTCATACCTTCAAAAAGTACAAGACTGCTAGAGAATTGTGGGAAGCACTAGAGAACCGCTATGAAGGAAACGTTGGAATTCGAAATTCAAAGTCAAAACTGTTGAAAACTCAATTCTCAGTGTTCAAGTACCTTAAGAATGAGTCACTTGATGATATAATCACAAGATACTATTATCTAATGACAGAGTTAAACAACTACACCATAAAATACACAGAGGCAGAAATTGTAGAAAAACTACTGGATGCTCTACCTCCCAAATGGGAAATATACACAGTCTTGATAAGAGATGATAAAGATTTTGAAACTTTTGAGTTGGAAACGGTGGTCAATAAGTTAGGTAATTATGAGCTAAATATGATAAGGAAAGAGACTCCTACTGATCAGGTTCAGGATCCGGGAATGTATGGTGCAAAAGGGTCTCCAAATTCAAGCTCTAAATCAGAAACGACTGCGTATTACTCAGGAGGTGAACTAAACTCTACTCAAGATGTTCATGTGGTGATGAATATGGATGGAGACATATGCTTTGTAGCGTGTGGAAGTAGTTCGTCAAAACCTCAGTCCTCACCTGGTAATTCCTCAGCCAGTGCATCTATCAAGAATTACTCACAGATGCCTATGAGTGTGAAATCAGCTGAACAACAATTTCCTCTTTATGCCTCCTTCATTGCCTCGTATGAGAATTACATCAAGGGAAAGATAGTAGATCCTGCAACCTTGGATGAGGACTATGATCAGATAGACGCCGATGACATGGAAGAAATGGATCTGCAGTGGCAAATGGCAATGATTGTAAGAAGGGTGAAGTGGTTTATGAAGAAAACTGGTAGAAAGTTCGTTGGAGAGAGACCGGGGTTCGACAAGTCAAAGGTTCGTTGCAACAACTGTCAACAAAATGGCCACTTTTTCTAGAGAGTGTACAAATGAGAGAATCGAATGAAGTCAGAACAGGCCTACTCAACAGAATGGAAGTGGAAATGAAATCTAGGCTATGGTGTCTTAACAGAACGGTGGGTATAACTGGAATATACAAGTTGAGGAGGTGATTGAACAAGAAAATATGGTAAACATTGAGAATGGAAGATGTGACAAAGAGTCAGTGGAGAATCAAGCATACATGGCAGAAGTTAACGATCTGCTATCGGAGGTATGTTCTGAAACTCACTGCGAGCAATGTGAAAAACTGTTTGATCAATTATAAGCTTTAACCGATCAGTTTGTTAGTTTGGATATTGAATTAAAAAAATTAAAAGAAAACATCACTATTCTAAAACTAAAGAAAATAGCTATTCGGTAAAAATAAAAGCTAGTGAAAAAGATATAAGAAGCCTTAAGGCCACCCTAGCTGAAAAATACAAATAATTGATCTTAGCTATGAAGTTGTTGAGGAAAAGACCAAACTGATAGCTGAAAAGGACAAACAGATAGCTGAATACCAAGTAAAAGTGGTGGAACTGAACAGGAAAATTGAACAATTTAGAAATTCTTCTGTAGTTCTTGATCACATTCTAAGTGTTCAACGTTCCCCAAACAACAAAGGTGGAATCGGATGCACTGAAGTTCCACCACCTTTCAACAATAATTATACTTATAATCCTGTTAATCAGACATTTGTGTTGAAACTGGTCAGACAGTATCTGTTAAGGTTCATTCGAACAACACAGATGTTGATATGAATGAGACTATTCAGACAAGCTCTAATGTCACAAGTCCTGATGTCACAAGTCCTGTTTCATCAAAGTCGGACAAATCCTTTGAGTCCGTTGAGATGAAGGATGAAGTTGTGTTACTCAAACGGGGGGAGGAATATGAGTTTGACAAAAAGAAATCGTTAAACCCATTTGTTCCCCCATATGTGAGACAAACTGATAGGAACACAACCTCATCGTTTAAAGCAAATTTTGACACGAACGTTCAAAGGAACACAAATAATTTGAATAACAGTTGTTTTAGATGCAACAGGATAGGACACTTTGTCAATGACTGTCCTCTTAAACGGAGAAAATATAGAAATTTGAAACCAACTAAAAACAAGAATAAAACAAGCTCTAAATCTGATGCTGGTAAAATACTAAGACTTTCAACTTCAATCGTTGGAATAATCCATGATTTCAAAGAAACCAGCCTCATTGTTTCTCAACTAATTACAGATCAGGTAACTATGAATCAATTAGTGCTAGAAACTCAAGGATATATAGATGCAATCAGAATCAATGTTCTAGAAATTCTCCATTTAGATCCAACAGAATCTTTCCTCAGGAGAACTTTGGGCAACCAAGGAATTGGATGTTTGCTAATAGGTTTGATAAACCTAAGACCAAAACGTCTTGGGTCCCTCGCTTCTAATTCATCTCTTTAATTGTGCAGGGACAGTTGGGCAGGATTGTAAACAACATGGGGGTTGTAGATAGTGGCTGTTCCAGGCACATGACTGGTAACAAGAAATTGTTACGTGATTGGAAGATTGTTCAAGGAGGAAGGGTTAGTTTTGCAGGAGAAAGTGGAGCGAGAATTACGGGTATTGGTACGGTTCCTAATGGGAGAATCAAGCTGGAGAAAGTTAATTTTGTAGAAGAGTTAAAGCACAATATTTTGAGTGTCTCTCAGATCAGTGACAAAGAATATACAGTGCATTTTACAAAAGATGAGGCACTCGTGCTCTATCCTGGTTTCAAGATTCCTAAAACCTGGGTTGTGATGAAAGCTCCAAGAGAAAAGAACACATATGTAACGGACATACGGTGAACCGAGATGGCGACGGAAGAGTCATGCCTTATGTCAAAAGCAACAGAGTCTGAGTCAGAATTGTGGCACCGAAGAATGGTTCATATTCATCTTCTTAAGATGAACTACATTGTCAAGAATGGGCTGGTACTTGGGATTCCCATGAAGAACTTCAACTTTGAAGACCAATGTTTTTCATGCAAGAAAGGAAAGTAACACAAGAAGCCACATCACTCCAAGAGGGTTAACTCAATTGTCAGCACTTTGAATTTGCTCCACATGGATCTTTTTGGTCCCATAAATGTCAAGAGTCTATGAGGAACATCATATTGCTTGGTTGTGACTGATGATTACTCGCGTTAATCATGGGTTTATTTTCTGAAGGAAAAAGATGAAACGGTTCAGTTGGTAATTAACTTGATTACCAAGGTGGAAAATATTGTTGGGAGAAAGGTTAAGTTCATCAAAAGTGATAATGGCACGGAATTCAAGAACTACCAAATGGAGATGTTTTGTTTGTAGAAAGGAATTGAACATCAGTTTAGCACACCTACACTTCGCAACAAAATGGAGTAGCTGAAAGAAAGAACAGAACTCTAATCGAAGGCGCTAGGACTATGCTGGCAGACGCTAAACTTCCCTTGGTGTTCTGGGCCGAGGCTGTTGCTACAGCCTGTTATATCCTTAATCGTGTTTTAACTGTTAAAAGATTAAATAAAACCTGTTATGAACTTATGCATGGTAGATAGCCAAATCTGAAATGTCTTGAACCTTTCGGGTCCCCATGTTCGATATTAAAGACTAACTCTAAATTTGGTGAGAAAGCTGACGAAGGTATTTTGGTTGGCTACGTATTTGGGACACCCAATAGAAGAGTCTTTAATTTATCGAACAACAAGGTTGAGGTGGTCTGCAACACTGACATTACTAGTTACAAATCGCCAAAGCCTAGCATGGGACCAGCAGAGGCTTTCGACTATGATAAGTTATTCAAATCTTTTAATATACCTTACTTGGATTTTGCAGACATAGATGAGAAAATTGCCATCCAGATGCTATTCGACGAAGAAGAGGCCATTGTGAATCGTCCCTAGTGTAATGAAAAACAACCTATCACGTCAAGTGTGGTTGAAACTCCAGCTGTCTCGAGCGACGATGACTTTTTCAATCCGTTTCACACTCAACATAACTCGGATGAACTCTCTTCAAATCTTGAAAATAATCTAGAAGTTGGTCCCATTCAAACTACCAGAATTCACAAGAATCATCCCTTGGAGAATGTGATTGGTAATCCCTCTAATGGTGTATGTACCAGAAGAAGTTTGGAGGAAAACACATGTGTGTATGCAAGCATTAAAGACACTGGTATTATGAATGAATGCTTGTATGCCTGCTTCATCAGTCAGATTAAACCAAAGAACTGTCAAATGGCACTGAAGGATAGCTCGTGGGTAGAATCCATGCAGGAAGAACTGGCTCAGTTTAACAAAATGGAAGTTTGGCAGTTAGTTGAAAACCACGAGATGTGAATGCAATCGGTACGAAGTGGGTATTAAAATGCAAGAGAGATGAGAAAGGAGTAATCATTCGCAACAAGGCAAGATTAGTAGTCAAAGGGTTTAATCAACAAGAAGGAATCGACTACAACGAAGTGTTTGCTCCTGTGGTAAGATTGGAGGCAATTCGACTGTTCCTGGCCTTTGCTGCACACAAAGAGATGAAAGTGTTTCACTTGGATGTTAAAAGTGTGTTTCTCAATGGAAAAGTCGATGAAGTGGTATATGTCGAGCAACCCCCGGGTTTTCCTGACCCAGACTTTCCAGATCATGTGTACAAGCTCTGTAAAGCATTATATGACCTTCATCAGGCCCCACGAGCTTGGTATGAAACATTGTTTGATTACTTGCTGGAGAATGGGTTTGAGAGAGGAAAGATCGATAGTACTTTGTTTGTCAAGAGGAACGGGAGTGATTTTCTTCTTATCCAGGTCTATGTGGACGACATCATGTTTGCTGGCTCAAAAAATTCTATGTGTCAGGAGTTTGAGGCAGTCATGAAAAAAAGGTTTGAGATGAGAGCCATGGGTGAATTAACTTTCTTTTTGGGCTTACAGGTAAATCAGAAGAAGGATGGCGTGTTCATTCATCAAACTAAGTATGTTCACGATGTGCTTAAACGCTTTAAGATGGATGACAGTTCTCCGTTTGACACTCCAATCTGCTTCAACCACAAACTTGATGCTGATTCCGAAAGTGATGAAGATGTGATCCCACTCAGTATCGGGAACTATAGGTTCTTTAATGTATTTAACTGCTTCTAGACCTGACATTATGTTTTCAGTTTGTCTTTGTGCTCGTTTTCAAGCCAACCCCAAGGAATCGCACATGAAGGGAGTGAAGAGGATCTTGCGGTATCTTAAAGGAAAACCTAAGTTGGCTCTCTGGTACTCAAAAGGAGGACAAATGGATCTGGTTGCATACACCGACTCTGACTATGGAGGATGCAATCAGAACAGGAAGTCAACAACCGGTGGATGTCAGTTTCTTGGAGGAAGATTGGTGTCATGGCAGTGCAAGAAGCAGACCTCTGTAGCCATATCCACCTGCAAAGCAGAATACATGGCAGCATTGAACTGCTGCTCCCAGGTTTTATGGATACAACAACAAATGCGCGATTATGGTCTGAATTTCACTCAAACTCTTATTTGCATTGATAACACTACTGCAATCTCAGTAACTAGCAATCACGTTAAACATAGTAAAACTAAACATATTGACATTCGTCATCATTTCATACGAGATTGTGCTGAGAAGAAATTAATTGTGCTTGAAAAGGTTGATTCACTGGATAATTTTTCCGACCTTTTTACAAAAGCGTTTGACCGATCCCGTTTTCAAAATCTTGTTGAGCTTAATGGGATGATCAATCCCGAGTAACCTTGTTTTCCATGTGTTTTTATTAAAAAAAAACATCACTATCACTGAAAACTATGTCGGTAGCTTCAGTTTGAAGGACATATTCCTGAATACGTTTGGTCCTTACATCTACTTGTAGACTATAAGGATAGCCATTAACCTAATAACTGAAGCGACCGGGGCGGTTTATGATGAGTTTTTATTCCTTCGCTGAAAATTATGTCGATTATACTTAGTCGAATGGACACATATTCATATGTAGTTGGTCCTGCTGATCGACTGGATCTTCAGGAAAGCCGTTTACCTAAAGACTTCGAATTGATCGGGGCGTTTGAATATAAAAATTTTTTTAGGGAAATGATATACTTTGTCTATAACTTCGATAGCCGTTTTCAAAATTAAAAAAAAAAATTTAGTCTATAACTTCGCAAGAATTTTCAAAATTGATGTTAAAATTGAAAATTGATCCAACCTTGGAAAGTGATAGATAAACTGATTGTGTGCCTAACCGGTGAAGTAATTAGGCCTAAAAGACTCTAGAACAGTCATTGTATGTTATGGTAGCTTTCTATGGTGCGTAAAAGTAGAAGTGATATAAACTAAATCTACTCGATTTATTGTAGAGAGTCATTTTGAATTGTGCATGTCTCCACATATATCTCTCCGAATGATAGGCAGAAAAGTGATTACCCAGTCATACACGAGCCCGTGAGTGTCTTGATCCCCGCCAAGACTATGTTGTTTTTCTACAGTGATCCGGATTCGGGACTTGCAGTTGTCTGTTAAAAAAAAACTTATTATTATCGACAGGCCGTACGAAGATTATCTGTTCACAAATATCAAGGAAAAGGCATCGATTGAGTATAGTGAAAACATATTCAAAATATCAGAAAGATCGAAAATACGACTTGTGAATACTGAATGATCAGACACTATGGGTCGAAGTCAACTCGGGGTGATCTGGGGAAAACCAAATACGCTTTTAAAATAGATAGGAGACATAACAATTTCTCAAGTGATGTCCATCTAAATTTTGAGCTTTGTTGAACTTAATCTGTATCACAGAAGCAATGAAAACCATAGTAAGTTTTATACCTGCCTACAACCTGTTTCTCTATGTCATAATACCGCTGAACATGGATCTGTGTGACAGCCTCTTAATCAACACTGAAATTTGATCTCGTCTTTTTACTTAACTTTGTTATGTAGTTTGTCTTATGATATTTTTCTCTTTAAAATCTTGGTTACTCATTTTTGATCCTTTGAAAATTTTTATCTCCACTGTGGCGAACATATCTCATAAGCGAACTTAACTTTTGGGCGAAGTTATCACAACTTCGCCACTGGGTTTTCCTTGTCAGTAAAAAGGCAGACAAGGTCAAAATTGGTCAAACCTTTTTCTTCTTAAACCCTCGGCGAACTTATTTCTTTGAATCACACTCTGTGTAATTCGTTTCTCGTTTGCGATAAAGGTTCGTTATCCTATTTAGGATCATAATTTATATCTTGTTGTTGATTTTTTGCACCACAATGTCAGTTTTAATTCGGTATGGTTTGAAAACCCTTGAAGCACTGATCATGATCGATTGGAGGTTGTTTTGATGATAAATAGTTATTTGTAACCTTAATCTCACTATCATATACATATGATCAACCTCTGATTGTCCATCCTTCAACTTAACTGGGTGTTTCTGATGAACCTTTTATGTGGCGAAGTTAGGGTTAAATTAACTTCGCTAAAATAAGAACTTCGCTGCATAAACACTTGTATCCAACATCATCATTTTTGCTTGTATACTGTACTCTTGGGGACTGGAATGTGTAATCGTTTTACATACCTAGCGAAGTTATATTTCAAGCGAACTTACTAACTTCGCTATAGCCACAACTTCGCCCGTATAATAATCAGTGAAGTTGTCACCTGTTGCCACAATTGTCTAACTTAGATCGATTGTTTTTGCAGATATGGCTGTTGTGGCTGGTGCTGGTGGTACAGGTGGTGATGAAGGCGGAGATGATAAGAGACAATTCTTTCCGGTTCACAACATGTATGTCACTTTGGATCCGGATGGTCGTGGAGCTGATGACTTTCGTGAGATCATCTCGTTTCTCATTCGCTCACGTATCTTTCATGCCATTACAACTACTCTACCGATATCTTTACCGAACATTGAAAACTTATGGAGGACAATTGAATATGACTGTCGAGTTGAACCTCTAGTGATGCGTGCTACTGTGAACAATCAAGTGGTGCAGTTCTCGGCTAATCAGACCAGGGAAGCTTTACAGTTCGGGGTTGAAACCACTCAGGATCCTACTGAATTTTCAGCTACTTTCAGAAATGGAGCGTTTCTTCGTATGGGGTATTCAGGTCCGTTGGAAGATTCTCAAAGGAGAAAGGGGTTTTCGTTAGATTAGTGACGGTTCTTGATGCACGTGATGATTGTGTGCATGTCTGGTCGCAAGGCTGGATCTGATGGTATGGGTGCGACTATGAAATCTGCAATGGCTGCACAGACTTACAATAAGCCTTATAGTTTCAGTCAGATGGTATTTTATGAGATTGATCGTCAGCGACGAGCAGTGGCACTGGAACGATTCTTGATGTACCCAAGATTCCTACAGATGATTCTCAATCATTTTGCCCCCAATCTGCCACAACGATGTCCTATCTCCTTTGTGGAGAGCATCAACAAGAGAATTTTTGCATAGTGTAGGTCAACTAGTGCTCGTAGCAAGCCTGAACTTCGTTTAAGGCACACTGCCTCATTTGGGTATCTTGTGAACCCTGCTTACGTTGCTCCGCCAGAGGATGAGTTCAATGATCCGGCTCCGCAACAAGTGGATATTCCTCAACCACCTCCTGTGGTTCAACCACCACCTGTTATTCAAGAAATTCCTATTGTTGATCTTGTTGCTGCTCCAGCAGAACATGATCTTTAGGTTGCCTTTGGAGGGCAAGGTTTCTTTGATATGGATAGGGTTGATCCTGCTGAAATTCAAGCCTCAGCGGGTGATGTTACTGTTGTGCATGATTCTACAGTTGGTCCATCTGTGGGTCTGTCTATTGCTTCCGTGGAGGATTCAGAGGAAACTTTATCTGATTCTTCCACCGATGACGTTCTGGAAGCACATCGTGTTCTTGTTTCCCAAGAAAGAATACAAGGAAAATGAAAGAAGGATTCTGATGATAGCGAGTCAGATTTTGAGGATGAGATGTATCGACTTGTACGTAGATCAAAGAGGGCCAGAGCTGGAGAGAGTTCAAGTGTTGTCCACTTTTCCCCACCATCGTTATCAGGTATGTCTATGTTACCTACGTCGTCGTCTGACCCTTTGCCAGTGACCTCGAGTTTACCAATGATGGCCATGTCTACACCATCTGGCATAGCTCCTTCTACGGTACAGATGTCTGCACCGAAGATTGTTTCTTTTCCACCTCCTACTCTTACTCCATCAGAGGTGGTTGGTAGATTTTTTGAGTCCACATTGGTAGCGACTGTTGGGTTATCCGTCTCTATGCCACCCACGGTTACTATTTAATCTACATCTGATATTCCAGCAAGTTTGGGAATTCCACCGCCTTATGCTCAAGATATATCCCACATGCGGTTTGATTTTGATGCCACCCTGTCTGATTCTGAGCGAATTGCAGCACTTCAAAGAATTTTTGTTGAGCAGTCAAGGATAAACCTCATTCAGACACAAGTTATTCAACGGCTTGTGGCTGAGAACCAGATTCAGTCTTCTATTCTAATTGAACACGGTAAACTCTTTGATGCTCTTAAACAGTTCTTAGCATCTCAGGGGGAGACTAGTTGCAAAGGTGATGAGCTGAGAACGAAGAAAAGACAGGACAGAAATGATGATCCCAATGCATCTAAAGATGCAGGTAATGAGCTGCTAAGAACTGAACAAACTCTTGGGGCTTCCACATCTCAGGGGGGGAGTCAGTTGGTCCGTCAGGAAGTGCAGGTGGTGAGACAGTGGTTGTTGATGATGATGAGGATGAGTTGGGTGACGATGTGCTGACTATTTATGAGATTGAGAAAATTGGTGAACAGATAGAGATTGACAGTGGGTTAGGGGAAGGAGAGATAATTGATGATAGTGTTGAGCATGATATTCCAAGTGTTGATCAAGAAAATGTGGTTCAAGATGAAAATGTGTCAGGTGATTCTGAATGGGAAGAGGAGCCAAGATGGAAAGAAGGCTATGCTTAATGGTTCGTCAAGACAAAGAAGCCAATGGTACCCGCAATGTTCAAGAAAAGTTACAATATCAAGGGTTATGCTGAATCGAAGAAATGTATTATTTGCTGGTTGTATGATGAACATTTAAAGTTGTTTGTGATAAAGCAATATGACGGGGTTAAGTATTTTACTAAGGCATTGAGATCGTTTAACACTTAGCCTGAGTGTGAAGTGAAAGATTTGGCTCGGTTGTGATTGATAAATAGAAGTGATGATGATTTTACGAGATGGGTTGGAAAGATCGTGTGGAAGGAAAGTGTGAAGGAGAAAAAGTTTGAGCTTCTGAAGCCTCAAAAGGGGAAGCTGATTGAAGATAAGGAACGTGGTATGCGGGCTGATGGCAAGCCCTGGCTGGTGTTGAAGTACAAGCTGATTCGTTGTTTGAAGGAAGTTCCTATGGTGCTTTTGCCCCAGGATGTGTGAAGGATCTCAAGTGGTGGTATGTTGACTGCCAAACTGCTGAAGTTGTGATGGAAGATGAAGACGAACAGGAGATCTTAAGAGTGTATGATCCAATGCACTTGGTTAATTTGTCTCAAGCTGACTTGCAGGTTCTTAATGAGAGTAATTCTCGTCCACAAAAATTGATAGCAGCTATGAATCTTAAAACATATAAGGAAAATGTCAAAAGGAAATTCTAAACGTATTTAGAAAACAGTTTGATTTTTGAGGTCAAATAAACACATTTTGAACTTCAACTTTTCATAAAGTTTTAACAGGTATCACTTTTAAACTAAATTAAACTAACCAAACCCCAACTCAGAAGTGTGGGTGTGGTTTTTGTTTCGTTTTCAAATTTCTAGTTCAGCTTCGGTTTTGCGTGTACCTATCTTTGAACCAAATCCAAAATTCTCGGCCAATTTTCAGCCCAAGTAGTTCAAGCCCATAATCAAAACCGAAAAAAATCGAACCCGTTGTGAAAAGCAAATACTTAAAACTAAAACCGAACTGAAGCCATTGTAAATACCGAAAATCTAAAACCAAACGGGTTTGAAGGTTGACCAGTTTAACCCATTTTTTTTTAAAAAAATGTTCTTATGTAATTATTCGAAAAGAGACATACAGAATCGTTGTATAGAAGGAGGTAAGAGATTTTGATACTTACTTTGTTGTCCACAAACATACAACACTCATTTTTGTAGCCAAAGAAGCTCCACTTTCTTATAATCTGGATGTGTATTGACTCGACATCGTCATTCGGTTTGACATCAACATTTATGTCTTTCTGCAGTTAAGTTGAGATAAAAATAAAGTTCAGATGAAGATACATAAGGTAACTGAAACAAATACCCAAACACTGAACATAAAAACAACAAAAGTATATAAAACTAAAACCATACCAACGGGAACATGTTCCAACTCCATCTTTGTTTATCTGTTGTGCCTTAGTTCGCTGCATTAATTATGTCATTTGAAGTTAGGTAGTTAATCAAAGTGAAGCAATGAGTATAGTATAAACTAACATAAATGAACTCATTCACGTTTAATTGTTCGTGTTCAACCTTTTTCTGGTAAAAGTTAGATGAATGAAATCGAATATTCTTCATTTGTTTTCGTTTACGATCCTAAATAAGATGTTAGCTCTTTTAGGCTGGAACGCAAGGAGGAATGTTGTTAATACGCACCCGTCGCTTTCACAGTTATGAGTGTGTCAGCTGATGTCAAATTGATCCCAATCCCACAAGCTCTTGTGCTTAAACAAAATACATAAAAATCACTCCGAAAATATGTGACCATGTCCAAGTGGTTCATTGTGTCGGTTGACCCGTCAAGCCTTGAATATCTATATTTTCTGTAGTACATATATTCCTGCAAGAAACTGTAATGGTAAACGTCATTTCATACGAAAGATGAAATTTAATTAACATATACAACAATAATATTCAACATCTTGGTCATTTTTGGAAACAAAAGCACACGATAATTTCTAGCACGTAAGTGCTTCAGTACTATATCTAACATTTGAAGCTTTCCCGATCATATAAATCATCACAAATCGAGTTAAAAACTCATCCAAATTACAAAGGTTCATCTGATTAAAGACAAATACATGTTCATATACAGTTAGCATTTTTGTAGGATCAAACTTTTCCAGTTTCCCATTTGGCCATGCCACATTAGATAGAATATTATTTCTCCACCCGTTCATCAAACAGACATTATCTCACACACAACAACAAAATACCTAAAAATTGTTCTAAATGAGTTAAAAAACCACAAATAAATTTGTAGGGATTTGTTAAAAACTTTTGCAGCCTATGATCGAAGAATTTATTAAAAAAATTAAATGAATTTGACCATATAGTGCAATAAAATAACAACAAAAAATACATTTACAAGAATACCTTAGATGATGTAGATCTGAACTTTCGGAACGTCATTGAAACCTGTGGTGGTCCGGAAGCAATGGATAGAAGTTTCCAGATCTATTGTTGAACGCTAATCACGGAAGAACTGATTGTGACAGGAACTCGCCTCCGCCTTATTTTGGAACCCTAATCAACCTCGTCCTAGCTACCTATTGCAACCATAACCAACAAGATCTGCCGCTGACGCGGCGGTTTGTGTTGCCGGAGAGTGTCCTTTAATGCCACATAACTCGTGAACCTCGTCTTCATCATTGCTGTGACGGAGAAAAGCTTTGCATTGGAGCTCCTTTTTTCATTATTCGGTGAAGCACCTTCCAAAAAACCAGCTAGTAACGGTGCCAATTGATGCTCCCACACCAAATCAAATAATGTAGGGTTAGGAATCCCCATATTGAAAAGACTAATCAGGTCAAATAATAAAACAAAACTGGTGAAACACACACACACAAACGCACATAGAAATAGAGAAAAGCCAAATTAAAAGTTCCATGGAGACGATGGATAGAGTATCGGAAGCACCTGTAGCTCGAGGCGGTGTGCAATTTTCCATTGTGATGAACAAACACGCTGGTTGCTATCAAACTCGTTTGTGCATATTGAAATTGCACAGAGAGAGAGAGAGACGCAAATAGTTTGATATGAATATTGGGTGGACTTTTGGTAGAAAACATAGATGGGGGAGTTCAAATTTTGAAATTGTGTCAGATGCCCAAACCTCAAATTTTAGCGGGATTTCTATGAGCTGTTTCAAGAGTTGTACATTAAGTTTCTTAGCTTGTAAAACTCTTAATTTTAAGAGTTTTGTTGAAATGACTCTTTTGCCTTTCCTATATGTTTTAATATAGTATAGATTAGTTAAGTTTTAGGAGTTATTTTATAAAAACATGTTATTTTTCATTTTAGTTAATATTTTCTTAAAATAGCAACTTTTAACGTTTTCGTGTCGGTTTTCGCGACACGAACCATTTAGGATCAAGTTTTGTTATCTTTTCCTCTTATCATATATTAACTTAAGTTATATATGAGTATTTTACAACTTTAGGGGTTGTTCTAAAACAGTTCCTAACCGTCGTGTCGGTTTACGTTTAAAAGCCGAATTTTCGACCGTTAAAGTTACCGACAAGTAAAATAAACCAAGTAAGTCCATACCAATTATCTTATGAACCAAATATACACTTATAACCTATATTTTAACTATTATTTCCAGATTTTGATCAAATAATTCCATATAACACTTTTCAATCAATTTAAGTTCATAACTTAAGTTTACTAATAATGACAATAATCAAACTTAGCATTTCACATATGAAAAACATCACTATAATACTTAGAAAACCAGATTCAAACCATCAAATCATCTCATCATCTATGCACAAATTCAAGGATTTCATTATTGACTAATCAACTTATAAATTTCCTAAGTGTTCAATCAACAAAGTTTCCTATTATAGTAACTTTTAATTTTTAATAATTCTATGTATTCCAATCATTCAATTACGATTATGTATCAATCTAGGTTTATCTCATTCAACTAGTTTGATATAGTTTCATTCACCCTAATGTTCTATTCAAGTTTTGATCTTTCAATTAGTTAAGCAACAAAGTTTCTATTTTTAGTAAGTGACAAATGATCAATATGTTAAACCAACTATACTTCAACAATGCATCCTATCTTAGTTCAAGTGTGAAATTTATTATATATTAAATACATATATGCTAAGTATTCATATTATAATCAAGGATTCAATTTTTCATTCAACAAAGTTCTCTTATTTGGCAATCTAACAATTTCAACAATCTTCATGTTTTATATTTCAAACTAATAGTTTTGATGATTCAACTAGCATACATCCTATCCAATTTCACTTAAAACTAATCCATATCACTTTCAATATTTCATTAATTCACAAAATTCATCCTTTAATCCAAGTAATTCAAAAATCCCCAATTTACAACTATGAACAAGTTCTTGCCAATTTCCATTTTAATACTAGTAATTCAATAGATTATATTCATATCATTAATCCTTATTGATCATTAACTAACCAAATTTTATCCTAACATCAAGCTCGAACACCAAATTCATCCATGATTTCACCTAAACATCCAATATTCTAACAACACTTTTAATCAATTTTAACAATCCAAATATGATCTCTAAGATGAATGTTTGCATGTATAAGTGGGTTCAATACTTCCTCTTACACATACACACGGCTCACATACATGCACACAACTTTATCAAATTTTGTATGTTCAATACTCAATACACCATAATCAAGCTTTAACTAACTCATTTAAACTAAAATGCCCAATATTAAACTAGGTTACCTTGGATTTTCAGTTTTGTGACTAAGGGTATGAAAACAAGAACTTTTGTTAGCTTATAAATCTATCCTTAGCCTCTTGATTCTTACTTCTTGATTATGCTTCCATCCAAGACCCTTAACTAACTAGTATGTGTGTGTGAAATTGAAATGGAGTATGATTGCCAAGTGAGGGTGGGGGTGGCCGGTTAAGAAGAAAGAGAAACAGAGAGAGTAGAGAAGTGAGGTGGTGTGTAGATTGGTGAGCTGTGATGTTAGAGGTATGTGTTGTTATAATCCAAAAGCTTCCAAGTATTCAAATCAATCATTGTATAAAATGTGTTGGCTTGTGTGTGATTGGTCAAGAGGGAGGTTGGGTGGAGAGCTATCAGTCGAGAGAGAGAGAGGGAAAGGGGAAAGGGTTGGGTGATTTTTTGGTATAATATGTTAAGTATAGGTGATAAAATCTAACGTATCGCGGAAAATATCTAGCCAAACGAAGTCTGATTTTGATGATTTTTGTCAGACTATGAACGAAATTGGATTCTTGATAATACAAGCCAAAGAAACTAATTTTTTGATAAACTTGGCGTCGGGTCCTTACAGTGTCCTCTACTGACTTTCGAACGCTTATTTTTCTAGTTTTTGCAATTCGAACCTTCTAAAATTAAGTTTATATACTATCTCTAATATCCTAATATAATTTTAATTTTTCGAGGCCATTTAGACACGTTTAGGATTTTATCTGTTTCTAAGTCGTCACCCGAGGTCATTTTGTGCAGTGTTCGCTACGCGATAAAATTTGATTTTTTTCAAACTTAATAAAATATATCTCAATTATTTTTGGAGTTTTTGGACTAAAATAATATCACTTATTTATTGCATTACTTTATTAGTTGCGGTTTAGGCTAATTTTTAGCCGGGTGTCACATTATCCGCCTTAGCCGACACTCCTAACATGTTAATCGTATCAATATTGATCCGTTTTACCTTTTTAAACGAACCGACACTCGTGGATCTTGCATAACATGAATTACTCAATGTTATTTCAATTAACTACTCGTATACGTTCCTTATTTAGTAGCCGACCTTTACCCTATATTTAACTGGATTAGTTTAACCTTTTGATCATCGTTCATAAACCTTTAACCGCCAGCACTGTTTTGTTCCGTTAACCCTTCTCCCGCCATCTTTCGAGGTAATTGACTACATGGTTTAGATCACGTTTTGATTACGAACAAAAGCCCCAATGTTAATTTGATTAAGTATAACGGGATTGATCAAATTGTATCGTTAGGGTTTATGTTCATACTGGTTGTTTCAGTTTGTATATTTAATTAATGGAAACTGGGTTTTAAACGCACGTCGCTGTAGCCTAGCTGGTTAATATATCTGAGTTATGGGGCGGACATCGCGAGTTCGACCCCCTTTACCCGATTTATTTGGTTAAAATTTGTTATATTTTCTTTTAAAACAATTAACCATTATATTAATAATACTAATAACTAATTAAGATTATTTTAATAAAAACCGGCTTTGTAATACTCGTTTAACTCTTGTTTATGATCGTGTATATACGTACAAACATATAGGTATATATATATGTATAAATATGAAGTATATTATAATTTAAATACTACTGATTTAATACATATATATATATATAAATCAAGTAAACTAATTTTATATGTATTTATAAAACTACACATAATAATTATTAAGTTATGTTTTCATAGATCAAAATAATTATTTTATATAATAAAACCTTATATATAATATTATATTATTATAATATTGCTTAATTAGTTGTCGTAATAAATAATGTACTTCACTTAGCGTCTTCGTTTGCTCTTGTTTCTCATTAGGCTTTAACGTTCGCGTGTGACTTCCCGCATTTTTATTCTCTCAATCACTTTTGTTCGTCTTTAAGGTGAGTTCCACATTCCCCATATTTTACTCCTTTTCCACGTTTTGGGAAAATATGCGTAAACATATTTTTCATATATACTTATACACAAAACTGCAACTATTGTCTTATGTGCTAACTAATTCTATACCATACTTGTTATGTGCTTATTTTCTTTACGTGAATCGCATTCGGAGAGGTCCAACATAATCTTAAAATAGTATGATCATACGCCAGTCGTTATAGCCTTTGTGCTTCTCGACATCTCACTTATACTTGCTCATTTGGTTAATTTGTTATTCTCATTTGACTTGTTGCAATTACTTATTTTTATATATACTATATGCACATTTAAACTGGTGTGTTGCTCACTCAACTTTATGTTGACAAAACTATATTTTATTTTCAACGCATATGCAGGTCATCGTGTGATGTGAAGTAATTGAAGTTAAAAGATCACTTAAAGACAAAATTATTTATGATTTTTGATTGTTGATGCACTATTGTTCTTTTTATGCGGATATTGTATGAATTTTGTTTTATTTGAAATTATAAAATAGATATTGAAATTTATAAATGTTGCATGATAGTAACCTTGAGAGCTGTGGGCAATCAGCTCACGACCCGGTATTTTTGCCCTAGTTTGGGGTGTGATAGATTGGTATCAAAGCCGAAGGTTTAAGATAGGCCGTTAGAAATTGCCTTAGACACATGCTTGAAAGTCCTCTATGTGCCTATCTGCTTACCTTTATGTGTTAAATTTTAAATTGTTTACAGCTTTCTTAGATAATTATTTAATATTTATTGTATTGTTATGCAGACACACACAAACTCCGAGGCTATTCCTCAATATTCAAGGAAAACTTTATGCAGACACACACAAATTAGATTGTTTTTATTTTGGGGAAATTCCTTAAGAATTCCCACCTGTTGTTTTCGCTCGTACACCTTATGTAACATCCTGAAAAATATAAGAATAATATTTAACGTATTTATATGGTGGAAAAAGTTTACTTGAGTTAGTAGAGAAATTATAAAATAATAAAGATAGAAGTATAAGTAGACTAATTAGACAAAATTAATTATGGACCAAAAAGGAAAGATGGGCCTTAGGTCCTTGGGCTTAAGGGTGTATAAATACCCCTTAAACCCTAATCCTCTCCATTTCTATTCATTCTACACCTTAACCTACACCATCAAAACACACACTTAAGCCAAATACACCTCCATTGTCGGCAGCCTATATCCGAATCCAAATAAAGAAGATTCGTGTTAAGATCTTTGATTATACAAGAAAGATGCAAGTCTAGGGTCATGCATTGAAGCTAAACCGTAGCCGAAGTGAATCTAAAAGGTATGTTTTTGTTTAAAGATTTCGTTTTTAGAACCCATTTGCCCTAATGGTTGAAACGAAGGGAAATCGGCTATTCTTATGCAATTAAAATGTGAACTTGATGTTAAAAAATGGACTTATTCAACTCGTTAGTTACTAGTTAAAACGGGTTTGAAATCGATAAAGCTTTAAGCTTTATACTAAGAACGGGTTAAATCTTGATGATTGGATGATAATGGGTGTAAAATGGTTAAGAAGAATAGCAAATGTTATCAAAGTTAATGATAAAGACCATCATCAGCTACCTGAGGTAAGAAAGGATTGTAAAGATAGAAAAAATGAGCTGAAAGCATCAGACATGGGGTTCTCGGTGACCTAAGTTCTCGATCATTAGTCCCCATTGAGTTCTCGCTGACATGAGTTCTCGGTTCCTTGATTTCTCGGTCAACATGAGTTCTCGGTCAAACATGGGTTCTCGGTTACAGGAGTTCTCTGCCTTAAGTTCTCGGACACTCAGTTTTTTGTTTGGTTTTGGGACTGGTCCCAGGTGGGCCCATATGCCATAATGGACAGTTGGGCCTAACCTAACTAAGTCCACAAGTTGCTAAGCGCATATCCTAATTTAAAACAAAACTAGTCCAACGGAATAAACTAAACTGTAAGGCCCCATTACCAGTGCCCTAATTTGGACATTGGATTTACTCATAAACGCGGTTCTATATATCATAGTTAACTAAAACATTCACGGAATATTAAAATTTTTGTTAAACATTACCTATTAGTTCAAAACATAATTTAAATCATTCATATTGCCTTTCAAAACCCAAACATTTATTTATAAAACATCATAAGTCTGCCAAACTCTTGTTCTTCTACCATGTGTCCCCGCTCAAGCCAGCTGCCTCAGTCTAGTCACCTGCATGCATACTAAAGTCAGCTATGCTGAGTGAGTTCTAGTTAATCAGGCATCATATAATACATACACATATCATACATACTTACATATCTGAAGATACATATCTTTACTTAACCAGTTATATTTCTGTCATGCATACATACATACATACTAATACTTACCTCAGTCCTCCGAGAGTATGTTCATAGTCCACCGACTATACCTATACTCAAGGTCGTGAACACGTAAAAGGTCCGTAGTCCTTACCTACGTTCACCATTTATGGTACGTGCAAGGTCAGCAGTCCTTCCCTATACCATCCTACATTAACAACACGTACAAGGTCCACATTCCTTCCCTATGTTGCAACCTAATTCATAGCACGTACGAAGTCTGCAGTCCTCCCCTAAGCTAACATCATACAACTATAACACGTATAAGGTCTGCGGTCCTTTCCTATGTTGGCTCCTATCTAAAGTACGCATAAGACCCACAGTCCTTAACTACGTTCTCATCTATCATCTATATCACGTATATGGTCCGCAGTCCTTATAGAGTTGATGTGGCTAGTATTTATTTAAGATATGATCTAACAAATAAATATCAACACTTAGAATATTTGGAAATTGGATTTCTAATATTTGCACTTGTGTAATAAATAAATTATATGGATAATTTATGTTATGAGAGATTTTGCATTTTGCATATATATAATGTTAGTTAAATGGGTTAAATAACAATATGCAAAACCTACTGCTTTTGCATTTTGCATATACGATGTTATTTAAATGGGTTAAATAACAATATGCAAAACATACTGCTTTTGCATTTTGAATATACGATGTTATTTAAATGGGTTAAATAACAAAATGCAAAACCTACCGCTTTTGCACTTTGCATATACGAAGTTATTTAAGTTGGTTAAATAACAATATGCAATGCATACTGGATTTTGCATGTTATGTTATAACTTAAATAAATAAAATAGATTACTTGAGTTTGAATTTGGTGGGAATCTTTGACTGCACACTTTTTCCCCTTCTCTCTCCTCACTTAATTGCTTTATTTATTCCAAGACATGCAATAGTGGTGGTTGGTTGAATTAAATAGTGCATTGGTAACTCACAACTCTCTCTCTCTCTCTTACACACATACACAAGTTGCAAGTAAACTTTTCTTTTTCTTTCTCTCTTGATTTCGGCCAAGGAATGAAATATCAAGGAAGAGTTTTCCAAGTGTAAATACTAGCAAAATCAAGGTATTTGTTGGAAGCTTGAAGGGTATACAAGCTTGAGGTTCTTTTATCTTAAAGACTCGCCCTTCATATCATCATCTCCTTCATTTTCTTGGACACTTGAAAGTAGTATGCTATGAACACCCTATGGCTGTTTATATTGGTAAGCATGCAAATTCGTATATGGATCCGAGGCTTGGGTTTTGCATATAAAATCGGTTTTATATTAATCTAATTAACAAGATTTAAAACTTATTTATCCGCTACGTTTTTTATATAAATGGGTTTATATGACTTTGGTATTCTTTTTAAAACCGAACAATGACATCAAGAGCCGCTTATACGGATACATGCTTCAATAGATCTAAATATTTTCGGGTAGTAAGGTGTGGTTCACTGTAAGACCGAAAGTTTTGGGGATTTTGGTTACCCATTGGTTTTTCAAGATTATACTTTACATGCATGTGGTAATCTTGAAGAATTAAGTCATTTGGATGATTGATTATTTTGTTTGGACAAAAATCCAAAGTTTTCAGTTTGCTTAACCTTGGCCGAAAACTTTAAGGGTTTAAAGGGGAACCATTTTGGATTTACATAGTTTGCATATTCGAATATGCATTTGCATGTTCATAACCTAGCCATGACCTTGTGTTTGGATATGTGTTTGTGTTGTGATTCAATCAATAATTCAATATGGTTGTAATATTCATTTATTTGGGTTTGTATTCTATTTTTTCATTTCATATTGGTTTGTAATAATAAGTAGATTAGTTGTATTTCCTTTACTAGAAGAAAATGTATTAGGATATATTTTTTTGTAAAAGAAGATGCAACAAAGTTATGGTTTTGGTTTTGGCCTTAATGGACCTCATAGTCCAAGATGGGATTTTGGCCCAATGGCCAAAACCCAAACATGGAGGCCCAAGAAAGCTTGGAGCTGAAGTTGGAGCCCAAAAGAAAGCCCAAATAAAGTGGAAGAGTCACAAGACAAGGTGGACACTTGAAGCATTTGGATGCGGGGTCAAGTGGGAGTTCACTGACACATGACTTGTGTCATTCTCGTCCCTTAGGAGAGACCTTTTGGTACACTTGTTTCAGTCAAAACGTGTAGCCAAGTTTAGGAGGCTATGATTATGAACTTGTGGTGGTTTTATTTATGCATGTTTGGTTTTTTTATGTTATGCATATGGATTATTAACTTAAAATCAACAACTTGCATAAAATTGGTTCATTAGAAATCATTAGGTAATAAAATTGGTTTTATTAAAGGTTAATGATTTACAATAAAATGGGTTTTATTAAAGGAACTTTGAAAATTGATTTTCAAACAAAGTACCATGCATTTGAATGCATGCAGATGCAGGTATGCAAATTGTTTTCCAATCTAGAATTTAGAAAACATAAATCCCTTTTAAAAGAAAGTTTAACACCATCCTTTTATACGACACTAGAATCACTTGGGAACTCGATGTGGGATAAAGGTCACCTAACCACATTGGAGCAAACTTGTGAGTTTGAGGTGGGTTTGCCATATTTGTGGGATAAAGGTCGCCTAACCATTTGTATGTGAAAATTCACACGTGGGTGTAAGTAGGATGACTTGATTTGGAAACCATGTGAATAGGGTCACCGAAGCATGGCATACAAAGGTTTTGATGGGATTAAACATGCCAACTAAACATATGATGTTTAACCGATCCCATAAAACTAGAAGTTGCAAAGGGTTGCAATTGTCAAGCGTTAACTACCTTGTTAATTCAATAGTAGGATAAAGGTCACCTAACTACTATGTGAATGTAACGTTGGGTTCTAGATTTTAATCATTAATTGTCTTGAAGACACAAAAGGGTATTAACGATTAAAATGATTAATGATATCGAATATACTAAAATTGAGCTTTGTTAAATTATGTAGATGGCCGCAATCAACAATCCACCTAACGCAATTATCCCACCCGTGCATAACCTATCACTAAGAGCTATACTTGATAAGGATCGTCTTAACTATGACAAATATTTTATGGATTGGTATCGAAATTTGAGAATTGTTCTCAAACAAGAAAAGAAATCCTATTCATTGGACGATCCTATTCCCGACGAACCAAACATTGACGATGTTGATGCCTATAACGACTGGTTAAAATACACCAAGGATACGGTGCAAGTTTCATGTCTCATGTTGGGAACTATGATTCGCGAAATTCAAAAGGACTTTGAAAATCATGGGGCATATGACATGATCACCCAACTTAAGGAAATGTTCCTTACTCAAGCTAGGGTGTAACACTTCGAAACGGTTCGATCGCTTCATACATGTCATATGGAAGAAAACCATTCGGTTACACCTTATGTGCTTAAGATGAAATGCCACATTGATCGACTTGAAAGGCTAAATTGTCCCGTCTCAAAAGGCCTAACCAAAAGGTTTGAGACTTTTGTCATGAATTATAACATGAATGGATGGGACAAGAGCATTGGTGAGCTTCACTCAATGCTCAAAACGGCCGAAGCGGGAATGGGTAAAATGGTTTTACTGGTTCTCATGATCAATGAAGGTGGCAACAAGAAGAAGCATCATCCGGAACCTAAGCCAAAGGTTGCCAAAGGTAAGGGACATGTCAAGGGTAAGTTCAAAGGGAAGGCAAAAGCGGAACCACACAAACAAAAAGAGAAGAAGCTAAAGGTTAGCTCAGAGGATCCGTGCTTTGGTTGCGGTGAGAAAGGACATTGGATAAGGAATTTTCCAACCTATCTCAAAGAGTTGAAAACAAAGAGGGATGCGGGGCAAACCTCGGGTACAACTTTCATGATACATATTGATCTTAATGTTATTTCTTCTAACACATGGGTATTAGATACCGGATGTGGAACTCATATATTCAATTTGTTGCCGGATTTCAAAAGAAATAAACATTTCAAGAAAGGAGATGCAAGTCTCTTCATGGGCAACGAAGCGAAGGTTGATGTCGAAGCCCAAGGAGACTATATTTTGAAGCTTTCAAATGGTTTGGAAGTTGTTTTAAAAAACATTTTGTTTGCTCCTAGTTTGACTAGGAACATTATCTCCGTTTCTCTTTTAAGACAATATGGTTATGATTTAAATTTTGTGGAAAATGGTATTTGTGCTTTCATGAATAATGTCTTTTATTTTAAAGCAATGTCGTCTAATGGCATTTATGAATTAGTTCATGATAACACATTCTTTGATAACAGGTTGTACCAATCAAGGACCAAGAAAATCAAAATGGATTTGAGTGAGACTTATCTTTGGCATTGTCACCTTGGTCATATAAACAAATATCACATACATACACTTCAACAGAATGGTCTTTTGGAATCGAATGATGATTCATTTGATAAGTGTGAATCTTGTTTACAAGGAAAGATGACCAAGGAGCCCTTTAATGGAACTAATGAAAGGGCAAAAGACTTATTAGGTATCATACATTCGGATGTATATGGTCCTTTTAAGACAATGACAAAGAATGGTGAAAGATACTTCATTACCTTTATTGACGATTATAGTCGTTATGGTATGTATACTTGTTAAGACACAAAGATGAAGCCTTTGAAATGTTCTTAGTCTTTCAAAATAAAGTAGAAAATCAACTCAATAAAATCATCAAAGTACTTCGTTCGGATAAAGGAGGTGAATACCTTAGTGATGCTTTTCAAGATCATCTTAGGAGTTGTGGGATTTTCTCACAACTTACTCTACCAGGAACACCACAACATAATGGTGTGTCCGAAAGGAGGAATCGCTATTGGATATGGTTCGATCGTTGATGGCTAGAAGCACATTGCATCTATCATTTTGGGGTTTTGCATTGCTCTCGGCAGCCCGTATGGCATGGAAGGGTTCCATCGTTATCAAGAAAGTGAACAAGACACCTTTTGAAATATGGCATGGAAGGGTTCCATCGTTATCATATTTAAAGTTACGGGGTTGTGAGGCTTGTGTTAAGCACAACACCGAAAATAAACTTGAAAGCCGATCCACTAAGTGTATCTTTGTAGGATATCCCAAAGACTCCATGGGATATTATTTCTACAACCCAACCGAGCAAAAAGTGTTTATTGCTCGAAACCGAGTTCTTGGAAACTAAGTTCCTTATGGAAGGAACTAGTAGAACTGTGGAACTCAAGGAGGATCGAGAACCACAAGCCGATACACGTTTGGTTGATACTAGCAATCAACAAGAGGTTGTTGAGAATGATCAAATGGTTGATCAAAACACACAAAACGTTCGCAAATCTGGTAGAATTAGCACTCCACCCGAAAGATATGGATATTTTGTGGATGGATTCTATGTGGTAGATTCGGATGAACCAACCACATACCATGATGCAATGTCACAATCTGATTGTGACAAATGGCTTGAAGCCATGAACGTTGAGATGCAATCCATGCATGACAACCAAGTATGGGATTTGGTTGTACCACCGCTTATCTCCAAGCCGATTGGAAGTAAGTGGGTTTTCAAGTAGAAAACCGATATGCATGGAAACTTGGATACTTATAAAGCAAGACTTGTAGGAAAAGGTTTTACTCAAACTCAAGGGGCTGATTATGATAAGACCTTTTCGTCGGTGGCACTGCTAAAGTCTATTAGGATATTATTTGCCATAGCCGCATATTATGACTATGAGATTTGGCAAATGAATGTCAAACCCGCTTTTCTAAATGGTCATCTTGAGGAAGATGTCTATATGGTTCAGCCCGAAGGTTTTGTTGATCCACAACATCCTAATAAAGTATGAAATTTAAGAAATCAATCTATGAATTGAAACAATCATCTAGAAGTTGGCATCGCCGTTTTAATGAAGAGGTTAAGAAGTTTGGATTCATCAAGAACGCTGATGAGGCTTGTGTGTATAAGAAAGCTAGTGGGAGCATCATTACTTTCTTAGTATCGTATGTTGATGAGATACTACTATTTGCAAATGACATTCCAACCTTGGAAGGTGTAAAAGCCTGGCTTGGGAGTTTTTTTTCCATCAAAGATCTTGGTGAAGCTGCCTATATTTTGGGAATAAAGATCTATTGGGATAGATCAAGGCGATTGATAGGTTTAAACCAAAGTGCATACATCGATAAAATCTTGAAAAGGTTCAAAATGGAAAACTCTAAGAAAGGTTTGCTACCTAATCAAAGAGGAACGATATTGAGTAGGTCTCAATGTCCAAGCTCAAAGGATGAGCAAGAAAAAATGAAAGGAATACCATATGCATCTGCTATAGGATCCATCATGTATGCAATGATATGCACTAGACCGGATGTGTCATGCGCTTTGAGCATGACAAGTAGATTCCAACAAAATCCGGGAAATAGCCATTGGATGGTTGTTAAGAGAATATTGAAATACATTAGAAGGACTAAGTATATGTTTCTAATATATGGCTCTGGTGAGAAGGAACTCGTTGTAAAGGGTTACACGGATGCGAGTTTCCAACCTGATCGAGATGATTCTCGATCACAATCATGATATGTTTTCGTTATGATTGGTGGGGCGGTCTCTTGGAAGAGTGCAAACAAGATGTAGTAGCATTATCCACCACTGAATCGGAATACATCGCCACCTCATTGGCAGCTCAAGAAGCTGCATGGATAAGGAAGTACATTTCCGATCTAGGGATAGTTCGTACCTTTTGGGACCCTCTACGGATCTTTTGTGACGAGGGTGCGATTGCTCAAATCAAGGAATCTCGTGCACATCAAAACACAATGCACATTGAGCGGATATTCAACTACATAAGGGATGAAGTTGAAAAAGAAACATATGCATTCGCAAAGTTCACACCGATCAAAACATTGCGGATCCACTCACGAAGCTCCTTGAAAGGCCGAAGCATGAGTGTCATACTTGCGGCTTAGGACTTCGATATTCTAGTGATTGGATTTGATCTATTTAGTATTTGGATATCGGAACAATTATTATTCAACACATTCATATGATTATGGTTTATGATTATGACATTTGAGTTATGTTCCATTTTAGCATGGTTAAATCCATGAAAAAGTTAATTATTCTAAATGTTCGTAGTCATTCATATTTGTGGGAACAAACATGAAGGTAAGACTATTATGAACTTGGATTGGTGGATATTCATAAGGTATGAATATAGAGCAAGGGTTGCTGCCAAGGTTCATAGATATTTATGGGATATAAATATTGGAGTGCCCCGCCCTCAAATGTTACCGCATGGAATCCTTATGATTTATGGTCATAAGTAAATTTGAGTAAAGGCGAATATCATAGTATCCTCCGACCTGAGATACATATTGGGTCTTGATATTCACCAAATATCATGCTTTGACTTAGTTCTTCGCCGCTCTGAAACATGATGGTACACAAGGCTAAGATTAGGTATGGTACGAGGTGATTGTGAGAGACGTATGTAGTCAATAGGGGATTTGTCCCTATTATTCGTTGAGAGTGAGATGTCTAAGGCCTGCTAAGTTAAATCAACAAAGAATGATCACTCTGTGTCTTAGGATTTGACATGACATCTATGGAAAAAGGATAAATGATAAATTCACCTAAATCATTTCAAGTCGGGGACTTGAAGGGGATGATGTTATTGAATGGCACTTAGTCATACGTATTAGGGATAGTAAACCATTGTTAGGCGGTATTTTCTATTTGCATCAATCTTCTATGTATCTTGTGAAAGTGGGAGATTGTTGGAATCGGTCTGCGCAAGACACATATTAGAGTTGTTGTGGCTAGTACGTTATGATCCAAGTGGGGTCATACCCAATAACAAGCTAGAAAAACACCACGATATTTATTTAAGATATGATCTTACAAATAAATATCAACACTTAGAATATTTGGAAATTGGATTTCTAAATATTTGCACGCACTTGTGTAATAAATAAATTATATGGATAATTTATGTTATGAGAGATTTTGCATTTTGCATATACGATGTTATTTAAATGGGTTAAATAACAATATGTAAAACCACTGCTTTTGCACTTTGCATATACGATGTTATTTAAATGGGTTAAATAACAATATGCAAAACCTACCGCTTTTGCACTTTGAATATACGAAGTTATTTAAGTTGGTTAAATAACAATATGCAATGCATACTGGATTTTGCATGTTATGTTATGTTATAACTTAAATAAATAAAATAGATTACTTGAGTTTGAATTTGGTGGGAATCTTTGGCTGCACACTTTTTCCCCTTCTCTCTCGTCACATAATTGTTTTATTTATTCCAAAACATGCAATAGTGGTGGTTGGTTGAATTAAATAGTGCATTGGTAACTCACAACTCTCTCTCTCTCTCTCTTACACACATACACAAGTTGCAAGTAAAATTTTCTTTTTCTTTCTCTCTTGATTTCGGCCAAGGAAAGAAATATCAAGGAAGAGTTTTCCAAGTGTAAATCCTAGCAAAATCAAGGTGTTTGTTGGAAGACTCGCCCTTCATATCATCATCTCCTTCTTTTTCTTGGACTCTTGAAGGTAGTATGCTATGAACACCTTATGGTTGTTTATATTGGTAAGCATGTAAATTCGTATATGGATCCGGGGCTTGGGTTTTGCATATAAAATCGGTTTTATATTAATCTAATTACAAGATTTAAAACTTATTTATCCGCTGCGTTTCTCATATAAATGGGTTTATATGACAATGGTAATCTTGTTAAAACCCAACAATCCTAACTTACTACGTCAAACGTAGAACTCACATGCCATTCATGTACCTGCAAACACTTACTTTGCATATACAATAATTACATCGTAGCATAAGAACACTCTAGGCGTCCTTTACATTATTCATTTAACAATCATACTCCTTGTCGATACGTGCAATATCTGAAGATCGTTCACGCATCATCAAGCATTCATTCATACATGAATCATATAAGACATACACTTAGCACTTAAGGTAAGTGTATTAGCTAATCACATAGAGTATGCACACAGCCCTGAAAACATAACAAGGAAGTGGGGCTAGAAACTCACCTGAAGTCGGTTACGTTCGCTGGTAATGGTTATTCCTTTCTTGAGTTGTGCACGGCTAACTGTATAACATTTACACGTATCAATTAACTATGACTACCCATATCGTATATCTAGTTCATTTATAACCCTCAACGACGGGGTAGCGCCCCTGGCAGCAGGGTTCTAGGGGCGGCAGCCCCTAGCAGGGTCCAAGGTGCAGAGCCCCTTGATGGGGTCGAGCTTCCAGGTCAGCTTGGAAAAATGAATTAAGCCTGATTCGCTAACTGATTCGCTATCCTTCATGATCTGGTTCGTTAACTGATTCTTTACTCTGGTTCGTTATATTAACATGGCCTGGTTCGTTATCCTAGTTCGTCATCTGTCAACATCTGGTTCGTCATTCTGATTCGTTATCTGAACATGACTTGATTCATTATTCTGATCTTCCTTAATTTGTTATCTTGTTTGTTATCTCAACATAACGAATGGTTCGACTAATTCTTTATCTTGACATAATGAATGGATGAGCTAATTCGTTATTTTGACATAACGAATGGAGGGGCTAATTCGTTATCTTGACATAACGAATTGCATCAGTCTTATCCAGACTTTGACTCAGGGTCAAAGTCAAAATTGCCAAGAACATCCAAACAGTCAACACCAGCGGGTTCAGCAATTTATTCTCAAATATCAACCAAATAACACGAATTTGGTATTTAGAGACTCGTAATCCTAACACCTACAAACCCCAATCTTCCAATCAACCAAACATTCATGTTTAAAGGGTGCGATTTATGTATGTATAGGTGCGATTCAACACTCGTTCAATTAACCAATCTGATGTAAACGAATTGCACTGTGTATTGGTTCGTTTAATTTGTTTTCATCACTTTTATACAGATCTAGGATTACCCCAAACAAATCCGAACCCTAATGATTGATTTCTAATTATAACGTACCTTAAACGAGTCGGGTTATGAACACGGTCTAGTCTTGATGTCGTTTTCGTTCGTCATGACGATCTAGCACCAACAAGCTCGGGTTTTCGGCTTCGGATCTAGGCTCGGGTTAAAGGATAGTGTTTGTGTGTGTTTTTCAAAGTGTAGGCTATGGTGTAGAGATAAAAATGGAAAGGATTAGGGTTTAAGGGGTATTTATACTCCCTTAAGCCCATGGACCTAAGGCTCATCTTTCCTTTTTGGTCCATATTTAATTCCATCTAATTAGCCTATTCCACCTATCCGTAATCTTTTATTATTTCCCTACTAAATCAAGTAAAGTTTTCCATCATAAAAAAATAATATATAATATTATTCTAAAAAATTTCGGGATGTTACATAAATGAACGAGCCTAACTTGATAAGTACGTTGGTTAACTAAAATACCAACTTAATTAATTATATGGTTACTTAACAAATATATATATTTAACATTTATCCGTGCTCAACTAAAGAAAGGGATTAGCATTACCTCCAAACGTAACCGGTTCCAGGTGAGTTTCTAGCCCCATTTCCTTGTTATGTTTTTGAGGCTGTGTGCATACTCGATGTGATTAGTTAATACACTTACCTTAAGTGGTAAGTGTATGCTATGTATATGTTTATGAATGATGTATGTATGATATGTGAATGTCTATGAACGATGTATGTATGATATATGAATGATGTAGAAAAGATTAAGAGGATGTATGAAAGTATATAAATATAAACGAAAAGGAAGGTGTGAATGAATTGACGGTAAGAGGGTGGCAGACCCTAATAATATCTGTGAAGGAGGGTGGCAGACCCTAATAATATCTGTGAAGGAGGGTGGAAGACCCTAATAATATCTGTGAGGTTATAGGGCGAAAGGCTCTTTAAAACGTACAAGTATGTAGGTAAAGTAAGATAAATTATGAAAGTATGAAAGAAAGAATGAATGAAAGTAAGAATGAAGGTATATACTTATGTATGTACGATAGAAAGAATGAACAGGTTAAGTAAGTAATATGTATCTTTGGATTCGTAAGTAAGTATGTGAATGTGTTGTAAGGTGCATGTTTTAACTAGAACTCACTCAGCGTAGCTGACTTTTAGTATGCACGTAGGTGAATAGATTGAAGCAGTTGGCTTGAGAGGCAGATACATGACATGATTTGAAGTGACTGGCATCCAGTGTAGATGTGTCAATATGTTTTAAAAAACTATTTTATGTTATGCGTTAATGGAAAGTTTCAATGTTTTGTAACGAAGTTTTAATATTCCGCGAAAGTTTTAATTAACTCTGATATTTAGAAATGTGTTTATGAGTAAATCAAACGTCAAAGTAGGGCATCGGTACCGGGCCTTACACCTTAGGGCTAGGTTATGTGGCATGTCCCTATTTTAAATGAAAGGGGAAGAGAAACTGTGAGTTGGGCCTTGGCAAAACGGTTCCAAGAACCAAAGGTAAAACGTTATTCCTTACCTGGGGGATAACCTGACCACAGTACTCGACCCTATGGACCAGAGCGAGCCCCAAAAATATCATATGACCGACACCCTAAGCTGTCAACTGTGACCACATTAGTGGTTGCATCCCTATAAAAAATTTTAAAACCGAATTCACGGTGATTCGTGGCTAAACTCGGTTTTCCCGATTATTCTGTTTTGTTATTTAAATGGTTATTTGGGTGAAAAATCCATGGAACCCATGGGCACTCATGCTATCCATTTCTTAACTTGCTTTTGTATTTTTATTGGAGTGATCAACGTGGTGATTCACAAGATACTCCGAATTCCCATATATTTATTTCGATAGTTCGTTATTTAGTTTGGTCGGTTAAAACGCATTGTAACGCTCATCGGCCCGACAAACTATATTGCATTGATAATTCGTTAATTGGTTGGGACAGTTAAAATGCCATGTAATGCTAATGGATCGTCCAACCCACCTGTTTTGATCGTTATTTAGTTGGTACAGTTAAAATGCCATGTAACGCTCATGGGCCGTCCTAATACATTACTTTTATTTGTTAATTTTGTTGGGCGATTCAAATTTCCATGGAAAGCTCATGGGAGGCCAACATCCACAATTTATATTTCGTTTGTAAACTTGATTAAATCTAAATTTTAAACTGACTTATATCCTCGTGTAGTCACACACCTTAATCTAATTGACTACATCATTTAATTATTATTTATGCAATGTACCCCCCCCCCCTCATCTTATAATCTTTCACTTTTAATTCTTATGACGCAAATCCCCTTGTTAAGGCAACGTTATTATAAGTTATCTACATACTTAGACATTTTATATATATACTTAGACCTTTTATTATTCTAATGTTTTCTCAACTTAACATT
Source organism: Bidens hawaiensis (assembly GCF_021521415.1). Lineage (NCBI taxonomy): Eukaryota > Viridiplantae > Streptophyta > Magnoliopsida > Asterales > Asteraceae > Bidens > Bidens hawaiensis. Next base: position 164,712 of record NW_027496630.1, read on the forward strand.
CATCTTATAAATCTCTATTTTTGGTCTTCGTAGAATGTCTCATCTAAGAAACCGTCGTCATCCTCGACATCAATCGTCTGATTCTCACACAACCGTGTAGCTGCGTGTATAGCCAAAGAGTTAACTATTGTGATCCCTAGGACAGTAACCCAAATTCGGAACCTCCATGCAACCGATCCAACCTTTTCCACTAACCACTCTCCTGGTAACGGCAAATCATCTACCACCACTCATCCTCACAACAAGAAACGTAAGAATCCAAGTGAAACCAATCCTACTTAATCGCGAGCCTCTTCAACTTGTCCGACAAAGAGACCTTACAAAGGAGCGCTCCCCATTTGCAATACTTGCAACCGTCACCACCCGAGCAACTCCGATTGTCGCCTTTGCACCAATGGTAACCGTTATGGCCACCTTGCTGAATACTGCCACCGAGTCCTTAGTGCACCAATTTCCCCACAGCGATTTGAGACGTCTGTTTCTCAGGACGGTACCATGCCATCCACCCAACCCGGTGTTCTTAATACCCGTGCTTGCTACCATTGTGAAAACCCAAATCATCTCCGTAATGCGTGCCCTCAACTTACCCAAGCACATCAAGCCCAATATACGACTTGACCCATGATCAACAGGCTCAAACCGATCAACCTGATGTCCCTCAAGCTCCTCCCATCGATCAAGGTCAACCTTACTTAACCCAACACTACCAAACCCCGCAACCGCAAGCTCAAGTTTACCAGACATATTTCCATTAAACAACCTTCTTGCAAACTGTTCAAGCTCACGTTATTCCAGCTACCCCAAATCAACCTACCTCGATTGCTCCAACTTCTATGAATGCAACTCCATATGGTGCCCCGAGTCATGTCGATTAAGCTACTCAACGATCGTGAAGACCTTTGCCGTTCCCTTTATCTATCTTAATTTATTTTCTCTTTCTTAATTACGTATTGAAATGCCTCTTTATGGCCTTTGATTATTTCCGTATTCGGACTATTTATCTTTTATCTTATGAATAAAGTTTCATTTTGTTTAAATAGATTGTTTATTAAAGTCTACTTTTATCTTATTTATTTTACCTTCATTAACCTTAATTGTTAATAATAGATATTTTTTTTTCAAATACTTATATTTTTTGTGATGTCTTGGAAATTTCCTTGTCTTTGTAAAATCCATCGTAACTTTTGGAATTGTTTTATATAATTGTGATTCTATAAATAAAACTCCCTAAATTTTTTGTTTTCCAAAATCATGTCTTACTCAAACGTTTTGTAACCCACACAATGAGACGAGTTATGTGGACCATCCGACGATCGAAGTAATTATGGATGCATACATAATTACCAAAGTACTCGAATGGAAATCGTGATTCGAATAGTTGTGTGTCATAATGAAGAACCGAAAGTAGTTGAGAAAATGGTACGAATGTAAAGATGATAAGGACATGGTGGAAACGCCGCTGGTATATCTTATATATAAGTGTCTTTATCAGATTTTTATTTGGAGCGTTACTTCAACTATCTAAGATTCTGTATTATATATTTTTATTTAACGGTGTTGTTATAGTATTCCTTAATTTCGGGACGAAATTCCATAAAGTAGGGGAGACTGTAACAACTCAGGTTTTCGAATTTATACTTTTACCCGACTCGGTTCAATGCTCGGGTTATTTTTGTTAAATATATTGTGTTTATTAAATGAAAGTGAGTATTTTGTTAATATTTAATTATTTATAAATATAACTTATGTGCTTTTACACTTTTAGTCCAAAGTATTTAGTTTTACCTTCTTGTACCCGTTCCTAAACTCCAGGGACCAGATTCTAACATTGGTGTTATAACCCCATTACAAACTGGGTATTCGTTTACTCATACCCGTATCTAATTGGGTTTTCTTGAACCGGAATTCAAAAATCTTTAACATGGACATCAATTTCTGTTTGATTGTTGAGATTGATCTTGTATATCCCTTATTATCTTTATTATCGGCCTTAACCGACACTTCTAACATGTTAATTGTAACAATATTTATCCGTTATACCTTTTCAAACAAACCGACACTCGTGGATCTTGTAGAACATGAAATACTCAATGTTATTTCAATTAATTACTCGTATACGTTCCTTATTTAGTAGCCGACCATTACCTTATATTTAATTGGATTAGTTTGGCCTTTTATCGTTCATAAACCTTTAACCCCCAGCACTGTTCTGTTCCGTTAACCTTCTCCGGCCATCTTTCGAGGTAATTGATTACATGGTTTAGATCACGCTTTGATTCCGAACATCCCGTTTTCTCGTTTTAGTTAATAAAATAAGTTGTGAGTTATTATGAGTCGGGCTTGTGTTGGGTTAAATGGATATGAGTTGTGGACTTGGGTTAAAAAGGAAAGAAGAAAAGACCATGGGCTTAAGCCCATGATCTATAATATATAAACCATAAATTCTCATCAATTCATTCATTTCACATATTCCATACACCACCCTAAACACACACTTAAGCTCTCTCCCTAATTTCTCCCTTTCTCTTAGCCGAACCAAGAAGGAAAATCAAGCATCCGACCCGAGGTAATGATAGTATGATATTGTACGAATCCAAACCCGTTAGATTTAGTCACGAAACGACGAGCCGACACCCTAAACCTGTAGGAATCGGTCTGCCCAAGACACATATTAGAGTTGACGTGGCTAGTACGTTATGATCCAAATCGGGTCATACCCAATAACAAGCTAGACAAACACCATAATATTTATTGTAGATATGATCTAACAAATGAATATTAGCACCTATGATATTTAGAAAATGGGTTTCTAAATATTTTCACTTGAGGAATAGATAAATTATAAGGATAATTTAATAAGAGAGATTATCTTATGATATTATTTAAGTTGGCTAAATAATATATATATATATATATATATATATATGACAATGGTTGTGGTTGCATGAAACTTATGGCATGTTAAAAGTATTAAATGTCACAAAGTTTCAATAGACCTGTGAACTATTAGTCCTGTGAACTAATACATGGAGTATTAGTCCTGCGACTGATACATGGAGTATTAGTCCTGAGACTAGTACATGGGGTATTAGTCTGTTCTAGGAAGAAATGAGAAAATAATATCTGGTAGGACCAGCGCACATTTGAGGTGAATTTCCCACCCATTTGTTTGAAATATTTTCTCTTATTTATTATACATATTGGGACACAACAAATATACAATCAACCACATTACATGCAATATTATACTCTCTCTCTCTCCTCTCTCTCTTCTCTCCAAAAATCGGTTCAAGGAAGAAGAACACAAGAGGGTTTTATCTTTCAAGTGCAAGAGTCATTAAATCCTAGCAAGCAAGGTGTTTCTTGAAGGCTTGGAGGGTATACAAGCTTGAGGATCTTCTCCATTGAAGGCTAGCCATTCAAACCGTCATCTCCTTCATACTCTTTCCTCTTGAAAGGTTGTATAACATAAACCCCCTATGGTTGATAGTTTTGGTATGCATGTAATTTGTATATGGATCCGGGGCTTGGGTTTTACATATAAAACGGGTTTTATATCAATCAATATAACAAGATTTAAAACTTTTAATCCGCTGCGTTTTTCATATTAATGGGTTTATAAGGCTTTGATAATCTTGTTAAAACCCAACAATGGCATCAAGAGCCGCGTATACGGATACATGCATCAATAGATCTGAAAATTTTGGGTTTTATTTTCGGGTTTTATGGTGTGGTTCACCATATGGCCGAAATTTTTGGGGCTTTTGGTTACCCCTTGGTTCTTCAAGGTTATAGTTTACATGCATGTGATAATCTTGAAGAATTAAGTCATTTGGATGATTGGTTGTTTTGTTTGGACAAAACCCGAAACTTTCGGTTTTTCTTATCCTTGGCCGAAAGTTTGAGGCTTACAAGGGGAACCATTTTAGACATGTAATACTTGCATATTTGGATGTGCATTTGGATGTTCATAACCTAGCCATGACCTTGTGTTTGGATATGTGTTTGTGTTGTGATTTATTCAATATTCAATTTGGTTATAATATTCATTTATTTGGGTTTCTAATCTATTAATTCATTTCATATTGGTTTGTAATAATAAATAGATTAGTTGTATTTCTTTTAGTAGAGATAAATGTATTAGGATATATTTTTTTGTAAAAGAAAATGCAACAAGGTTATGGTTTTGGTTTTGGGCCTTAATGGACCTTATAGTCCAAGATGGAATTTTAGCCCAAAGGCCAAAGCCCAAACATGGAGGCCCAAGGAAGCAAGGAGCTGAAGTTGGAGCCCAATTGGAAGCCCAAATAAATTGGAAAGGTCACAACACAAGGTGGACGCTTGAAGCATATGGATGCGGGATAAAGTGGGAGTTCACAGACACATGCCTTGTGTCATTTCTCGTCCTTTAGGAGAGACCTTTTGGCACACTTGTTTCGGTCAACAAGTGTGGCCAAGATTAGGTGGCTATGGTTATGAACTTGTGGTTGTTTATTTATGCTTGCATGGTTGATTTGTTTATTTTGTTTTATCTTATTTGGATAAGGATAATTAACAAACTTAATATCAACAACTTGCATAAAATTGGTTCCTTAGAAATCATTAGGTAATAAAATTGGTTTTATTAAAGGATAATGATTTCACAATAAAATGGGTTTTATTAAAAGGAACTTTGAAAATGGGTTTTCAAATAAAGTACCATACATTTGAATGCATGCAAATGCAAGGTACATAGTTTTCCAATCTAGAATTTAGAAAACTTAAATCCCTTTTAAAAACAAGTTAAACAACATCCTTTTATACAACACTTAAGTCACTTGTAGACTTGATTTGGGGTAAGGGTCACCTAACCACATTTAAGAAAACTTGTGATCTTAAGGTGGTTTTATAGTACTTTTGGGATGAGGGTCACCTAACCACTTGTATGTGTAAACTCACACGTGTGTGTAAGTAGGATGACTTGATTTGGAAACCATGTGAATAGGGTCACCGACACATGGCATTCAAATGTGTTGATGGGATTTAACATGCCAACAAAACATATGATGTTTAACCGATCCCATAAAACTAGAAGTTGTAAAGGGTTGCAATTGTCAAACGTTGACTACCTTGTTAATTTGAATAGTGGGATAAAGGTCACCTAACTACTATTTGAATGAAACATTGGATTCAAGATTTTAATCATTAATTGTCTTAAAGACATAAAGGGTATTAAAGATTAAAATTTATTGATATCGAAAATATTAAAAGTGAACTTTGTTAAATTGTGTAGATGTCCGCAATCAACAATCCACCTAACGCAATTATCCCACCCGTGTATAACCTATCACTAGGAGCTATACTTGATAAGGATCGTCTTAACCATAATAATTTTATGGATTGGTATCGAAATTTGAGAATTGTTCTCAAACAAGAAAAAAGGTCCTACATATTGGACGATCCTATTCCCGATGAACCAAACATTGACGATTTAGATGCCTATAACGATTGGTTAAAATACACTGAGGATTCGCTGCAAGTTTCTTGTCTCAAGTTGGGAACTATGATTCCCGAGATTCAAAAGGATTTTGAAAATCATGGGGCATATGATATGATCACCCAACTTACGGAAATGTTCCTTACTCAAGTTAGGGTGGAACGCTTTGAAAGGGTTCAAGCGCTTCATGCATGTCATATAGAAGAAACACAATCGGTGAAGAGGCGTCACCCGGAACCTAAAGCAAAGGTTGCTAGAGGTAAGGGACACGTCAAGGATAAGTTCAAAGGAAAGGCTAAAGCAGAACCACCCAAACCAAAGGAAAGGAAGCTAAAGGTTAGCTTAAACGACTCGTGTTTTGGTGGTGGTGAGATAGGACATTGGAAAGGGGATTTTCCAACCTATCTCAAAGAGTTGAAAACAAGAGGGATGCGGGGAAAACCTCGGGTACAACTTTCATGCTCCATATTGATCTTAATGTTATTTATTCTAACACATGGGTATTGGATACCGGATGTGGAACTCATATTTGCAACTTGTTGCAAGAGTTCAGAAGAAATAAACATTTCAAGAAAGGAGATACAAGTCTCTTCATGGGCAATGGAGCAAAGGTTGATGTCGAAACCCAATGAGACTATGTTATGAAGCTTCCAAATGGTTTGGAAGTTATTTTGAAAAACATTTTGTACACTCCTAATTTGACTAGAAACATTATCTCTGTTTCTCTTTTAAGACAACGTGGTTTTGATTTAAAGTTTGTAGACAATGGGTTTTATGTTTTCATGAATGATGTCTTTTATTTTAAAGCAATGTCGTTTAATGGCATTTATGAATTGTTTCATGATAATACATCCATTGATAACTCATTGTACCAAGCTAACACCAAAAGACTCAAATTGGATTTGAGTAAAACCTTTCATTGGCACTGTCACCTTGGTCACATAAACAAGGATCACATTCATACACTTCAAAAGAATGGTCTTTTGAAATCAAATGATGATTCATTTGATGAGTGTGAATCTTGTTTATTGGGAAAGATGACCAAGGAGCCCTTTAATCGAACTAATGAAAGGGCGAACGAATTATTAGGTATCGTACATTCGGATGTATGTGGTCCTTTTAGGACAATGACAAGGAATGGTGAAAGATACTTCATTACCTTTACCGACGATTATAGTCGCTATGGGTATGTGTTCTTGTTAAGACACAAAAATGAAGCCTTTGAAATGTTCAAAGTCTTCCAAAATGAAGTACAAAATCAACTCAACAAAACAATCAAAGTACAACGTTCCGATGGAGGAGGTGAATACCTCAATGATGCGTTACTAGAACATCTTAGGAGTTGTGGGATTGTCTTACAACTTACTCCACCTGGAACACCACAGCATAATGGTGTGTCTGAAAGGAGGAATTGAACTTTATTGGATATGGTTTGATCCATGATGGCTAGAAGCACATTACCTCCATCATTTTGGGGTTTCGCACTAATCTCTGCTACCCGTATTTTAAATATGGCACCAACCAAGAAAGTGGAAAAGACACCTTTTGAAATATGGCATGGAAGGGTTCCATCGTTATCATATTTAAAGGTATAGGGTTATGAGGCTTATGTTAAGAAACACACCCGAAACAAACTGGAATGACGATCCACTATGTGCATTTTTGTAGGATATCCCAGAGATTCGATGGGATATTATTTGTATAATCCAAACGAGCATAAAGTGCTTATTGCTCAAAAGGCTGTGTTCTTGGAAAGAAAGTTCCTTAGGGAAGGAACTGATAGAACTAAGGAACTCGAGAGGATCGAGAACCACAAGCTGATACACGTTTGGTTGACACTAGAAATCAACAAGAGGTTGTTGATGATGATCAAATGGTTGATCGAAACACACATAGCGTTCGCAAGACTGGTAGAATTAGCACCCCACCTGAAAGATATGGATTTTTCATGGATGGATGCTACGTGGTAGATTCGAATGAACCCACCACATACCGAGATGCAATGTCGCAATCTGATTGTGATAAATGGCTGGAAGCCATGAACGTTGAGATGCAATCCATGCATGACAACCAAGTATGGGACTTGGTTGCTCCACCTCTTAATTCCAAACTGGTTGGAAGCAAGTGGGTTTTCAAGAAGAAAACTGATATGCATGGAAACTTGGATACTTATAAAGCTAGACTTGTAGCAAAGGGTTTCACTCAAACTCAAGGGGTTGATTATGATGAAACTTTCTCTCCCGTGGCGATGCTAAAGTCTATTAGGATATTATTTGCCATAGCCGCATATTATGACTATGAGATTTGGCAAATGGATGTCAAAACTGCTTTTCTAAATGGATATCTTCAAGAAGATGTCTATATGGTTCAGCCTGAAGGTTTTGTCGATTCACAACATCCTAATAAAGTATGCAAGTTAAAGAAATCAATCTATTGATTGAAACAAGCATCTAGAAGTTGGAATCACCGTTTTGATGAAGAAGTCAAGAAATTTGGATTCATCAAGAACGTTGATGAGGCTTATGTGTATAAGAAAGCTAGTAGGAGCATCATTACTTTCCTAATATTGTATGTTGATGACGTACTTTTGTTTGGGAATGACATTCCAACCATGGAAGCTGTAAAAGCCTGGCTTGGGAGTTGTTTTTCCATCAAAGATCTTGGTGAAGCCACCTATATTATGGGAATAAGGATCTATAAGGATAGATCAAGGCGGTTGATAGGTTTGAATCAAAGTGCATACATTGACAAAATCTTGAAAAGGTTCAAGATGGACAACTCTAAGAAAGGTTTCGTACCCATTCAAAGAGGAACAATATTGAGTGCTTCTCAATGTCCAAGATCAAATGATGAGCAAGACAAAATGAATGGAATCCCAGATGCATCGGCTATAGGATCCATCATGTATGCCATGATATGCACTAGACCGGATGTGTCATGTGCTTTGAGCATGACAAGTCGATACCAACAAAATCTGGGAAGTAGCCATTGGATGGCGGTTAAGAGCATATTGAAATACCTTAGAAGGACTAAGGATATGTTTCTAATATATGGCTCTGGTGAGGATGAACTCGTTGTAAAGGGTTACACGGATGCGGGTTTCCAAACTGATCGAGATGATTCTTAATCACAATCGGGTTATGTTTTCCTTATGAATGGTGGAGCTGTCTCTTGGAAGAGCGCAAAACAAGATGTGGTAGCCTTGTCCACCACTGAATCTGAATACATCGCCGCCTCATTGGCAGCTCAAGAAGCTGCATGGATTAGAAAGTTCGTGGACGATCTAGGGGTAGTCCATACCCTTCGGGACCCTCTATAGATCGTTTGTGACAACGAGGGTGCGATTGCTCAAATCAAAGAACCTCGTGCACATCAAAAGACAAGGCACATTGAGCGGAGATTCAACTACATAAGGGATGAAGTTGAAAAGAGAAAGATATGTATTCGCAAAGTTCACACTAATCAAAACATTGCAGATCCACTCACGAAGCTCCTTGAAAGGCCGAAGCATGAGGGTCATACTTGCGCCTTAGGATTTCGATATTCTAGTGATTGGATTTGATCTATTTTCTATTTGGATATTGGAACAATTGTTATTTTGACTCATTCATATGATTATGGTTTATGATTATGACATTTGAGTTATGTTCCATTTTAGCATGTTTAAATCCTTGAATAAGTTAATTATTCTAAATGTCTGTAGTCGTTCATATTTGTGGGAACAAGTATGAAGATAAGACTATTATGAACATGGATTGGTGGATATTCATAAGGCATGAATATATAGCAAGGGTTGCTGCCAAGGTTCATAGATATTTATGGGATGAATATTGGATTGACCCGCCCTCAATTTTACTACATGGAATCCTTGTGATTTGTGATCATAAGTAAATTTGAGTAAAGGCGAACAACATAGTATCCTCCGACCTGAGATACATATTGGGTCTTGATATTCATCGACTATCATACTTTGACTTAGTTCTTCGCTGCTCTGAAACATGTCAGTACATAAGGCTGAGCTCAAGTGTAGTACAAGATGATAGTGAGAGACGTATGTAGTCAATAGGGGATTTGTCCCTCTTATTCATGGAGAATGAGACGTCTAATGCCTGCTAATTTAAATCAACAAAGAATGATCATTCTGTGTCTTTGGATTTGACATGACATCCGTGGCAAAAGGATAAATGATAGATTCACCTAAATCATTTCAAGTAAGGGACTTGAAGGAGAAGATGTTATTGAATGGCACTTCGTCATACGTATTAGGGGTAGTAAACCGTTGTTAGGCGGTGTTTGCTATTTGCATCAATCTTCTATGTATCTTGTGCAAGGGGGAGATTGTAGGAATCGGTCTGCCCAAGACACATATTAGAGTTGATGTGGCTAGTCCGTTATGATCCAAGTCGGGTCATACCCAATAACAAGCTAGACAAACACCATAATATTTATTGTAGATATGATCTAACAAATAAATATTAGCACTTATGATATTTAGAAAATGGGTTTCTAAATATTTGCACTTGAGGAATCGATAAATTATAAGGATAATTTATTAAGAGAGATTATCTTATGATATTATTTAAGTTGGTTAAATAATATATATATGATAATGGTTGTGGTATGTTGCATGAAAGTTATGGCATGTTAAAAGTATTAAATGTCACAAAGTTTCAATAGACCTGTGACTAATACATGGAGTATTAGTCCTGTGAACTAATACATGGAGTATTAGTCCTGCGGCTAATACATGGAGTATTAGTCCTGAGACTAGTACATGGGGTATTAGTCTGTTCTAGGAAGAAAAGAGAAAATAATATCTGGTAGAACCAGCGCACATTTGGGGGGAAATTTCCCACCCATCTATTTGAAATATTTTCTCTTATTTATTATACATCTTGGGACACAACAAAGATACAACCAACCACATTACATGCAATATTATACTCTCTCTCTCTCCTCTCTCTCTTCTCTCCAAAAATCGGTTCAAGGAAGAAGAACATAAGAGGGTTTTATCTTTCAAGTGCAAGAGTCATTAAATCCAAGCAAGCAAGGTGTTTGTTGAAGGCTTGGAGGGTATACAAGCTTGAAGCTCTTCTTCATTGAAGGCTAGCCATTCAAACCGTCATCTCCTTCATATTCTTGCCTCTTGAAAGGTTGTATTACAAACACCCCCTATGGTTGATAGTTTTGGTATGCATGTAATTCGTATATGGATCCGGGGCCTGGGTTTTACATATAAAACCGGTTTTATATTGTCACACCCTCAAAATCCACTAACGGAGTTTTACCGTCAGAGGGTGTGAACTAACAGGATCGGAATCATTAGTTATAATCAAACCATAAGTAAATTTTTCAAACCACGAAACATTTGAGTGTAAATAAGTGCGGAAGCGTAAAATCATAAACCAAGTGTTGCGTCACGCAGGACGACTTAAAACCCAATTGATAACAGTTTAAAAAACAAGTTTGCAAAAATGATAGAGTTCAAGGTAATGCATGATCCTATACCGCGCGCCCGCCTCGGCTACCTGAGAATAACATACTAAAAGTGTCAACACGGGGTTGGTGAGTTCACAAGTTTATATAAATAAAGCGTTTGCGTTTGCGTTTATGTTTTGCGTTTGCGTTTGCGTTTTGTGTTTGCATTACCAGATAATGTTAAATCAATTATGTATCTATAGGTAGCTAGCCTATAAAACAAGTATTACTAAGTGTTCGACACCGAAGCTGATTGTTTATCAATTGCCTTGCCACCATGTCTATCCAGACCATGGAAAATGTGTTAGCCAAGATTACACCCGCTCGTCCTCCAGTCGAGTTTAGCGTTGGGTGGGGTTTGTCAAACCCAGTAGTACTACTCAACAGCGACTCGCTATTATCCAATATTAAACGGTTCGATGTTATGAAGGACTTTAGTTGGTTCGTTTGCCACTTAGCCTTTACAAGTGATATATAACTAATAACAAAATCTAAAGCGTTTGGAGTATGTTATCTCCCCCAAGTAAAAAGCGTTTAAAAGAGTAAAGGGGGAACGTGAAACTCACTGTTTGCGAAGAATTCAAAAACAAGTCAACCAAGAGATGCGCGTCACAGAAAATCCTCACTAGCATTCTAAAACAAGAATGAGATTTTCTAAGTGTTGGAACTATCATTGAGTCTCTAGACTCGGCACATAATACCTATGCATAAGATATGTTTCGTGTTTCGTTTGTGAATTGTGTGTGACTCAACAAACACATTGGTGATACGTTACATGTGTGAACAACTACTTACGTGTCAAGTATTAATATTGTACATTACTAGCAATCATTCCCCACAAGGGCAATTTAGTCAAAAACATGGCAATTATCTAGCAACAAGCACGTTTCATGTATTTTTATATAGTTCAGCAGCTAGTTCTATCAGGACAGATTTCTACTTGAAAGATTACTCAATTCAACAGATCATAACATATCAATTAATTCACCAAAAATCGTCACAAAAGCACACATAAGTTAGGTTTCCAGAACTATTTTTATTGTATTTTTATTCCACATAGATTTCTCACAATGGTCAAAACATTACAGTAAACTCACAGCAGTCAGAATCATGCGCAACAGAATTTTATTTGTTATTCCCGTTAAATGAAAAATCAAATTAATGCAAGACCAAATGGGTTAGGTTCCTAAGTCAATGTATTTTCTTCCAGAAGTGGAACCAACCCATTTGGTCTTGTAGTTTATGAGATATCTTAGTCGCAAAACATCCTAACATCAGGTCTCCCAAATCAGCCTTGCACAACAGTTTTGTAAAATAATAAAAACAAACTTTTATACGTCAAAAAATTACAAACTCAAACTTTTCAGAAACTAGACTCGAACTAGTATATAATAGAATCAACAATCGCATCAAAACATAACATTAACATCGAGTTACAGTCGTCCAAATACGAATTAAATAATCTGTCCAGCATCAGTTTTCATCAAAACTCAATAAACAATTAACCTATGAACTAACAATCATGCATGTAACCCTAAATCATCAACAAACAACATATTTAACACTTAGGGGGTGTTTGGTACAGAGAATGGAAATGGAGAGAAAATAGAAATGGAAATGGAATTGTAGAGAAAGAGAATTGGTATGGAGAATGAGAATCATTTCTCTTGTTTGGTACACGAGAAAATAAACAGAGAACTCTACCATACCCAACCCCACCTCCACCCAACCTGACACCACTCACCACCGCAGCCCCACCACCACAGCCCCACCACCACCAGCACCACCACCACAGCACCACCACCACAGCCCCACCACCACAGCCCAACACCACCAGCACCACCACCACAGCCCTTTCTTCAACCACAGCCCACCACCACCGGCTGCCGCCACCAAACCCCCTTCTTCAACCACAGTACACAACAAATTAAAAAGATTCAAATTTTTGGAACATAAGATATAGAAAAAGGAGGCTCAGATCTGTCATCACTGCCTCTTTGGAGATTTTGTGGTGGTGGTTGTGATGGCGATGATGATGATGATAATCAGAAGCCACCTGCAACCACCGCCGATTTCCACCACCACTGTCACCCACCTGCGACCACAATCACCCGACCATCTGAAAACCCTAACCTACCACGAACCACCACTTGAAACCCTAATCTCCGTTCACCCGTACCACCTGCAACCTATAACCGGTTACAATCTCTGTGTTCACCACTGCGAACGGCGGAGACGGGGTGGTGGTTGCAGACTTGGAGACGAGGTGGCGGTTGCAGACTTAGAGACGAGGTGGCGGCCGGAGACGAGGTGGTGGCCGGAGACGGGGTGGTGGCCGGAGACGAGGTGGTGGTCGGAGACGAGGTGGTGGCCGGAGACGAGGTGGTGACATGCTATGAGGAGGCTGCTGAGAAATGGATTTCTCTTTGTTTTAAAGAGAAATGGAATTCTCTAGTTTTAGAGAAATAGAAAGAGAAATAGAAATGAAAAGTGGAAAACAAACAAAAGAAATATTTCTAATTCCATTTCTCCCCAATCAAATCCCTCTACCAAACACCCCCTTAGGGTTTATGTTTACAGGTTTAATCATACAATTAAATGATAGAATAAATTAGATATGAGGCTTATTTACCTAGTTATCACCTTGGATCCTTCAACAACCTTGTAAACAACTTGTATGTGTATATGTGTGTGTGGTAATCGGTCGATCCAAGGGGGAGGGGGGCTGCCGTCGCAGGTGGTAGAGGGAGAGGGAGAAGAGGGTTAGGGTTTATGGTTAAGGTTGTTTATATATTAATTAAATAAATGACAAGTTACAACTAGCACCCTCAACTTCTATTTTGTATAATTCTAGCATAAAACAAAAATCACCTCCATAATATAATGACATGCATACAAGTACACATTTATACATATAAACGTAACACATAATTATATCAAGTATTTGTTTATAATATTCATCGCTTGTTCACCAATGGTTTGAGTCGACTCGTGTGTGTTTCGGTGAAATTCCGAAAGACTACTTGTGTAGTGATTGTCATGCGTCATCTAAACCCTAGTTTAAATGTAATGAGATATGCGTTGTGGTTCGTGTGATCTTAAGTTTGAATTGACGGAGTTTGAATTAACGGAGTTAACCTGTAATTGACGAGTGTCACATCATTCCCATGTTAGAAGAATTTTCGTCCCGAAAATTTGAGTCAAGTCACGATGAGTGTCTGAAAAAAAAAGCAAGAAAAATTTCAGTTTGTCATATCATATTGTCAAGCGTCATTTAAAACCCTAGTTTAAATGTAATGAGATGTGCGTTATAGATCAAGTGATCTTAAGTTTGAATTGACGGAGTTTGAATTAACGTAGTTAACCTGAAATTGACGAGTGTCACATCATTCCCATGTTGAAAGAATTTTCGTCCCGAAAATTTAAGTCAAGCCGCGATGAGTGTCTGAAAAAAAAGCAAGAAAAATTTCTGTTTGTCATATCATCCCCTAGTAGAAAGAAATTTCGTCCCGAAATTTAATTCATACCTCTGGTGATTCCTGACGGTTTGACGGCTTTCGCGTTTTTCGGTGTTTGGTCAACCCTTCATAAAGGTGAGGATACTTTTTCATCATTTGGTCCTCGCGTTCCCACGTGAACTCCGGTCCACGTCTCGAGTTCCAACGAACCTTAACGATTGGAATTTTGCTGTGCTTGAGTGTTTTGGTTTCCCAATCCAAAACTTCGACTGGTTCTTCAATGAAGCGTAGCTGTTCATCAACTTGCAACTCGTCCAAAGGGACTGTTTGGGTTTCATCGGAAAGGCATTTCTTCAAATTGGATACATGGAATACATTGTGTACGCCACTAAGTTCCGTTGGTAGATCCAGTCGGTACGCTACCGGACCAATGCGCTCAGTTATCCGGTAGGGGCCAACATATCGTAGATTGAGTTTGTTTCGCTTTCCGAAGCGAACCACACCTTTCCAAGGTGAGACTTTGAGTAATACTTGGTCATTCACTTGAAATTCAAGAAGCTTTCGGCGCTTGTCGGCGTAACTCTTTTGGCAATCTCGTGCTGCTGCCATACGGTTTCGGATTTGGACAATCTTTTCAGAGGTTTCAAGTACTAATTCTGGACCAGTGATTTGGCTATCACCCACCTCTGCCCAGCAGAGAGGTGATCGACACTTCCGTCAGTACAACGCTTCAAACGGCGCTGCTTTAATGCTTGCGTGGTAGCTGTTATTATACGAAAACTCTACCAGAGGCATGTGAGGTTCCCAACTTTTTCCGAAATCCAACACGCATGCACGTAACATGTCTTCCAAGGTCTGAATGGTGCGCTCACTTTGCCCATCCGTCTGAGGATGGTATGCTGTGCTCATATCAAGGCGGGTGCCTAGTGCATTCTGTAGTGACTTCCAAAAGTGCGAAGTGAAAGGGGAATCTCGATCAGATATGATTGAGACAGGCACTCCGTTTCAAGACACTACTTCTTTCATGTAAATGCGAGTCAGTTTTTCCATCTTGTCCGATTCCTTGATTGCTAAGAAGTGTGCAGACTTAGTCAACTGGTCAACGATCACCCAGATGGTATCGCATCCCGTCGGTGTTTTGGTTAATCCCGTGATGAAATCCATGGAAATGTGTTCCCATTTCCACGTTGGAAGTTCCGGTTGCTGTAGCAGGCCAGATGGTTTCTGATATTCTATTTTGACTCTCGCACAAGTCAAGCATTTTCTCACGTAGGTGGCAATGTCGGCTTTCATGTTTGGCCACCAGTAAAGTGCTTTCAGGTCATGGTACATTTTATCTGAGCCAGGGTGCATGGAATATCGGGACTTGTGTGCTTCGTCCATCACTAGAGTTCTCAACTCTCCGTGTCGAGGGACCCAAATCAGGTTTTCGAAATATCGGACCCCGTCCGGTTTGGTTTCAAGTTGCTTGTTCATGCCCCGCATAAGTTCTGATGGGAGATTATCTTCTTTCAAGGCTTCGAGTTGCGCATCGCGAATCTGATCGGGTAAGTTGGCGTGAATCTTGAGTTGTAATGCTCGCACTCGCCTAGGTTTATCGGTTTCTTTCCTGCTGAGAGCATCGGCCACTACATTGGCCTTGCCAGGGTGGTACTTGATTGCACAATCATAATCCTTAAGCAGCTCGACCCAACGACGCTGTCGCATGTTCAGCTCCTTCTGATCTTGAGTTGTAATACTCTTGTTAAAACCAAACAAAACCGTTAAAGTCACAAGATCCGGATGAAATCGGGTATAAACCGATAAAAAAATGAGCGTGAACGATCTTCGGATATTGCATGCACTGCCAGGTGATGGTTTGATGATATGATTGTGTATATGATGGATGAATGATGTATGTATGTATAAAACTTACAATTTTATATATGGAAAGGTATGGTATGATAGTAGGAAAGAAAGGAAAACCGGACCCTAATAATATTCGAGGTATGTAGGGAGAAATGCTCATTATAATGTAAGGTTAATTATGAATGTGTATGAAAGAATGATGAGCAGGTTAAGTATGTAATGCATACCTTCGGGCACGTATATGTGTATGTAAAGTAAGTTATCTGATTAACTAGAACTAACTCAGTGTAGCTAACTTTTAGTATGCACGCAGGTGAATAGATTGCAACAGCTAGCTTGAAGGAGACACATGGCAGGATTGGAAGAGACTGGCATCTGAAGACCTGTTATGATGTTTGATATTATATGTTATGTTATGTTTTAAAAAGACAAGTTATGAACGTTTGTAATGAATGGTTGGCTTTTATTATTAATCCGCGAAAGTTTTTAATTAACTCTGATATTTATAACTGTGTTTATGAGTAAATCAAACGTCAAAGTGAGGCACCGGTAACGGGGCCTTACATGTTTATGTTCATACTGGTCGTTTCAGTTTGTGTATTTAATTAACGGAAACTGGGTTTTAAACGCACGTCGCTGTACCCAGCTAGTTAATATATCTGAGTTATGGGGCGGAGGTCGCGAGTTCGACCCCCTTCACCCTATCTTTTGGTCAAAATTTATTATCTTTTCTTTTAAAACAATTAACCATTATATTAATAATACTAATAACTAATTAATATTATTTTAATAAAAACTGGCTTTGTAATACTCGTTTAACTCTTGTTTCCGTTCGTGTATATACGTATGAACATATAGCTATATATATATATGTGGGTGTGTGTGTGTGTGTGTGTGTGTGAGTGTGTGTGTGTATAAATATAAAGTATATTATAATTTAAATGCTAATGATTTAATATATAAAAATCAAGTAAACTAGTTATATGTATTTATAAAACTACACAAAATAATTATAAAGTTATGTTTTCATAGATCAAAATAATTATTTTATATAATAAAACCTTATATATAATATTATATTATTATAATATTGCTTAATTACTTGTCGTAATAAATAATGTACTTTACTTAGCGTTTTCCGTTTGCTCTTGTTTCTCATTAGGCTTTAACGTTCGCGTGTGACTTTCCCGCATTTTTATTCTCTCAATAACTTTTGTTCGTCTTTAAGGTGAGTACCACATTCCCCATGTTTTACTCTTTTTCCATGTTTTGGGGACATATGCGTAAACATATTTTTCATATATACTTATACACAAAACTGCAACTTTGTCTTATGTGCTAACGAATTTTATACCATACTTGTTATGTGCTTATTTGCTTTACGTGAACCGCATTCGGAAAGGTCCAACATAATCTCAAAAGAGTATGATCATACGCCAGTCGTTATAGCCTTTGTGTTTCTCGACATCTCATTTATACTTGCTCGTTTGGTTAATTTGTTATTCTCATATGACTTGTTGCAATTACTTATTTTTATATATACTATATGTACATTTAAACCGATGTGTTGCTCACTCAGCCTTGTGTTGACAAAACTTTATTTTATTTTCAACGCGTATGTAGGTCATCGTGTGATGTGAAGTAATCGAAGTTAGAAGATCACTTAAGAACTTATACAAAAAGAAATTTTAAATGAGACAATATTATTTATAATTTTTTATTGTTGATGCACTATTGTTCTTTTTGTTTGGATATTGTATGAATTTTGTTTTATATGAAATTATTAAATAGACATTGAAATTTATACATACATGTTGCATGATGAAAACCTTGAGAGCTGTGGGCAATCAGCTCACGCCCCGACATTTCCGCCGTAGGTTGGGGTGTGACATGATTGTCCTTTGAAATGATAATTGTGTAAAGTTATGATAAAATTGACATACATGATTAACGATGTTGTAGGATACATTGATATATGAAAAAGTTAGGATATTTGTTAGAAAGGTTATATATGATATGCATACTTGCTAGTTGACAAAGTTTGTTAGTCACAATTCTTAAAAAGTTAATTTTGTCATACATGCAAAAACGTAAAGTGATGTTTATAGTCTGGAGTATTTTGAGAAATGAAAAGGTGTTAAAATGACTCAAAATAATTTATAAAATTTACATAAAAATAATGAGACAAAATAGTTAAGTGATACAAAAACAAATGCACACTTTAACTAATAAAAATGAACTTTTGGATATCACCACACCAAATATGGAAATTTTAAGTATTGAATGTTTAAAGTTGTTAATGTTTATGTATTATATGAAGTACATGCTTCACTTGGTATAATTTAATTGTCGGTTGCTTAAATAGTCGAAAATTCGGCATTTTAACACGAAACCGACAAGATTATAGGTGTTGTTTTGAAACACCCCCAAAAACTCAAAAACTCATATGAATTACATAATATAAGATATATAATGAGGTCAAGATGAAAAAACTTGACAATAGATGAGTCGCGTGGCGAGAAATGACGGGAAAACATTAATAATGAACATTTTTATAAAAAAAATTAGCAAAACCAAAAACAGAAATATTTTTATAAACTAAATCATTAAACTTATATATTTTAACTATATATAGTGTTTTCACGCTTAAAACAATAAGTTTCATATAAAAACGTAACAAGTTAGCCATTTGACGCGAAACAGACAAAACCGGATAAATGGTTTAAAAACATAAAGTTTATAAAACGTGGAATAAAATTATGTATAATTTCAATAGTAAAATTATATTTGAACTTGAGTTTGATAAAAATAAATAATGTTTAATTAATATAAGTATTATTAAATAATAAATAGCAATATCTATGTGCATAAACTTTTTTAATTATTAAGTGTTTTATGTGCATAGGAATAAATAGTTTGAGAATTAGGTGTTTACAATATATTAGTGTGCTTGTGAGAGAATAACAATCGGGACTTAACCGAACCAAAGGTCTCCAATGGTTCGTTTGAACACAAATATAATAAAATACTTAAAATAAACGCTTTTAAAGAATAAAACGTTTGTGTGAACACTTTAAGTTGGATGAACAACTTATACGATAAATGTGAATGGATTATTAATACTTGTACTATATTAATAGGACACAAGTGTTTGGATGTTTACCAACATTATACAGCTAAAGGTGAGTTTCTCACAAATTCCCACCGTTTTCAATGTTTTTGAATGATTTATAAATGTTTTGGGAGAAAACACGTTTCTGTCAAAACACATTTTATTTTGAAAAATGTGGTAATGGAATGACTTTAAATCTAACCGACGTTAACTAACGTAGCCGGGCTGCCGAGGGCAAATATTGAGAAAATAACCGCAGCCTTATAATCATTAACTATTAATAGGCATAGAAATATTAATAGATCAATCGGGGTGACGCCCTATCATCACCGGTCGAGCTGGTGGGGTAAGTGATAAATATTTCGAATTATTTTACGCTTTGATTATAGGTTTAAGGGAGTCATACATTTGTTATATTCCTAGCTAGTTAATAACTATCACATTTGTTAGAAGAATAAAATGTTGAATTTCTAACACTTTCGTTATTATAGCGAAAGGGGGGTTAACTCATCCGTCGTAGTAAATGAGGACCGAGGATAGCTTTAAATTAACTTTCGTGTGTGAAAAGAAAGTAGACCTTGGTCTTGTACAAATGGTATTGCGTTAACTTTGGTCCAGTATGGACAAAGAAGTTTTAAGATAAATAAAGTGAGACTTTGTGTAATTACTGGTTTTGTATTGACAAAGAAAAATTGTGTTAAAATTTCGTTAACCAAAATTGTGAAAAAATGGTCTAATGGGTTTCGTGGGACAAAGCCTGGTTTGGATGTGACTTTTGGTTTCATGCCGATAATGATTAATAAATATTTTAACAATATTTTAACAAATGACTTTTTGCTTTTAAATATTGTTATGACTGTAAATCGTTAAATGCTATTTTGCTATTTCAACGAACGTTGACTTTGTGCCGTATGGACGAAGTGGTATTTATGAAACCTAGAAAAGCTTTGTTTCAAAATATAAGTTTTAAAATTTGAGAACTCACCAACCATTGTGTTGACGTATTTTAAACGTGTTTTTCAGGTAAAGGAAAAACGGGTGCTTCGTGGAGATGATGTGGGAAAACAGGTGTAATACCTTAATGTTGAACTTTGTATTTTAAATAAACCGTGTACTCTGACACGTGTTATTTATAACATTTTATATGGAATAAAAGTCCAACTTGTATGTGAATATGTTGTGCTTAAATACTGATGGCTAAACAGCGTCATTCACCGCCCAAATTATTTGATTAAGTCTTCCGCTGTTAAGTTACGAATTTTGGGGTGTGAAAGAAGTTGGTATCAGAGCCATAGGTTATAGGGAACTAGAAAATTTTGAAGAAAATTTCTAGACTATAACCCAGTATTTGAAACAAGCATTTTCCCACTTCATAAAGCAGAAAAGTTTTACAAACAATTTTTTATAAAAAATGCGTAAGAAAAGGATTTAATTTGTTTATTTGTTATGTGAAATTTAAGTGAGAAATTTTACATGTTAGATATATCATAATCACTTAGTACGAATTATGTCACAAAAGTTTGATTCACACACTATTTTCGATATTCGCAGCACTGGCAGTTTGTCAGGGACCGCCTCCAGTGGCCTCTGTTGTGCCAATAACCGTGCACTCACTCCATAACTAACTCATCTACTAGCCATAGGCCACATGCCATCTTCCTAAGCAAGAGTTGTTCTCATTTGCAGCGGTTAAGTAATAAGGAGATATAGAATGGTGATGCAACACTAACTCTTTCGATTCCCTAGATTGTGTAACTCCACTTCGTTGTTGCTGCAATTCAGCTCAGGTATTAGAGCCATTCATGGAGTAATTAGATTTTTGATGTTTTCTCGTATTGATCTAGTTAGGCACCACCAACTTAGACATTTAGTAAAGAAAATTTGAAAACTTGTGTTTGGTGTTGATGCGTTTTCACACCTATTTTAGTTGTTATTTTATTAACTTCTACACAAGTAATAATTTTTTTTTCTCAATTTAAATGTCATAAAATTCTTTTGGGTTGATTTGTTAATTATTGCGCAATCGTGATCATTTCCTATATTTATTCACACGCGGTCTATAATTAATAATGAATATTGTCTTATTTGCGTTATCCGAAAATAATAGAAACGACGATATACACCCAAATTAAGACAAACCTTTCACCCTTAGAAGTTTTGAACAACCTTCTTTGTAGATTTGGCATAGGTGACCACACAACATGTCACAGTTCTTTGGAGTAATATAATGATAACCATGATGTTGAACGTGGTTAAGGACTTGGTACAAGTAACAGTACTAGAAATGGAGCTACTACTAGAAATTCGCCAGGAAGAAAGAGACTAAAGGTGTTTTTAATGATTCCAAGAGTTACTGTAACTAGTTTAGTCAAGAGCCTACATTGATTTAAAACTAGGTAAACAAGGAATCCGGTACTAGGATGTCCCTGCATAACTTATCGAAGTTGAAACTTAAGGACCTTTCAAGGACCAAAGATCTTCTAAATATCCTCCGATGGATAGGGGAGATAGAGGCATTAGGGGTGATTAAGGATTGTGCTAAGTAGAGAATAAAGTATGTATCATACTTGTTTCATGATAAGGCTTTATCCTAGTGGGACACTCAAGTTCAGAATCGGGGAAAAGACATTGCCTATGGTCTTATCTGGATTTATCTCAAGGAGATGTTGCTAAGAGAATGTTGTCCTAGGAAAGAGCTTCTTTCGAAACTAAATTCCAGATCTTAACCAAGAAAGGTACTGAAATTAGAACTTAAACTTCTCGATTAACGAGCTGACCAGATTGGTTCCACGTTTAATTGTACCGAAAAATGTTAGAATCGAGAGATATATCTATGTTTTAGTACCAAATATCAAGAGACGATTACCTATGTTAATCCAACAATAAATTATATTGCTAGAACTCCGGCAAAATCATTGCCCGATGATGCCGTTTGCAATGGATTGTGTTTAAAGGGCGATACCGAAAAGAAATCTGTTGAACCTAATTTAGAAAAGAAAATAGTCTGGTGTTTGCAAAAGAACAAAGACCGGATGGTTTCATCAAATTCAAATAAAATGGGAAGAACCAATTCTAAATGCCCGATGATACCGTTTGCAATGGATTGTGTTTAACAAGGGAAATACCGGAAAGAAATCTGTTGAACCTAATTTAGAAAAGAAAATAGTCTGGTGTTTGCCAAAGAACAAAGACCGGATGGTTTCATCAAATTCAAATAAAATGGGAAGAACCAATTCTAAATGCCCAAGTGTAATACTTGTGGGAAGTTTCATCTTGGCTTTAGCAAAATATATACCAAGAGAAATAGTTCTAGACACCTAATTCGGAAATTTTCCCTGCGAGACAACCGATAACTGACAATACGCGAAACTAAGGTTGTTTTGAATACAGTGATGGATAACATGCCGATAGGATACTAAATTCCAAAAACAAAATTAAAATGCTAGAGAAGGAACTTTAAATACAAGGAAGGCTAGTAATGATCCCTCGATTAACACCAATATGTTTATGTTAACTGGCTAATATATTTTTGTACCTTTCAATACTGGAGCCAACTTAAGTTTTGTTTCTAAATGATTAGAGACATTTCTTGGCATAAAACTAATAAATCGGCTAGAAAGTGCTTGGTAGGATTAGAAAAAGGGAAAGTTAATAGAAACCAGTAAAGTCGTCCATGACTATAACTTTTTGTTAGAAAACTATAAATTCATATTAATCTATTACCCATCGAGATAGACAGTTTTATTGTCGTTATGGGAATAGATTGTTAGTCAATAAATCATGTTATGATTGCATATTCGAAAAATCAAGATCGTTTACCACTCGCAACTGGCAAAACTATAGTAATTCATAGTGATCAGTGTAATACCAAATTAAAGTTCATCATCAAGAGATGCAAGCTATTGTGTAAGAGATACCTTACGTTTTGATCAATGTTGTCAAGATATTTCTATAACCTAAGACTTTCGGGAAGTTTTCCCTAAAAACATGTCTGGATAATTTTCATTGAGTCATGCTAATATCAAAACCAATTTGTTCAAAATGTCGCACCAATAGCTAAGTCTCCATATAGATTGACACCATCGGAAAAGCAGAAACCGTCCAATCAACTTCAAGAACTAGTAGACAAAGGTTTCATAAAACCAAGCTTCTCGCTCTGGGGAGCACTAGTTCTATTCATGAAAAATAAATATGGTAAAACGAGTATCAATAATCGAGAACTGAATAATCTATTCATAAAAATTTGGTACCCATTATCAATGATTGATTATGTGTTTGATCAGTTACAAGAGCCTAGTTCCTACACGAAAATAGACTTACGTTCTAGTTACTATTAGCAGAAAAAGAGATTTCAAATACATTCTTTTTAGTACGTAATAGGGCCATCATAAGGTTTTAGTCATATTTCTAGGAGTGACGAATGTGCCTTTTGTGTTTATGTGTCTCATTAATAGGCTATGCCAACCCTACTTGAATAAACTCATAATAGTGTTCATCGATGATATAAGTGGCAATATTAGAAAATTCTGTAAGTATGATTTCTAGATTTGGGAAATTCACTTTCTGGGAAATGTAATCTATGAGGAAGGAATACGCGTAAATCTATTAAAGATTAAAAGAATTAAGAATTTAAAACACTAAAGCTCCCAACTGAAGTGCAATAATTCTTAGATCTTGTTTGGGTATTATCAGAGTTTCCTCGAGAATTTCCATAAGATAACTCATCATTTGACATTATTTACCCCGATTGATAAGAAACATGACCAGAACATGGGATAAGACAAAACTCTTCGTTTACTAGGCAAAAATGGCATAATACACATATCTTGTTCTTCCTAGAAAGAACGGATGAATTTGTAGCTTATAGTGATGTTTTACGCTTAAGCCTTGAATACATGCTTATGCAGAAAGACAAAGGCGATATCCTATACATCACGAAAACACAAAATTCACAAGAAGAATTATCCAAATCATAATTTGGAATTAGGAACTACCTTTCTCGCTGTCAAAATCTTGAGACATGATCGTTACGATACAAAGTGCACTATGTACACTAATCCTAAGAGCTTTCAGTTTCTTTTTAACCAGATACAACGACGTTGAGTTTAGCTACTTGATGATTATGACTGTGATATTCATTACCACGCAGGTAAAGTGAATATTGTAGTTGATTCTTAAATAGAAAGGAAAGAGAAAAATTGT
The DNA here is from genome assembly GCF_021521415.1 of Bidens hawaiensis. Classification (NCBI taxonomy): domain Eukaryota; kingdom Viridiplantae; phylum Streptophyta; class Magnoliopsida; order Asterales; family Asteraceae; genus Bidens; species Bidens hawaiensis. The sequence continues at coordinate 189,286 of NW_027496630.1, forward strand.
TACACATATGTACTTTGTGATTAGTAATTCTTATAATTCGAATTCGTTATGCTCAATACAAAGCCTTGAAGAGGAAATTCAAAGGTTAAAAGTCAAGAGAAATTAAATGTGAATTTTCATCAAAAGCCTATGAAACATTACACTTATTGAACCAAGTTTTGGTACAGCGATATAGGAACTTGTATAGCTGGGTACTAGACAAACGCATAAGTCTGGGTACTCAATTTATCCAAGCTCTACCAAGATGTAAAAAGATCTCCAATAATTTTATTTGTGGATCAATGCAAATATAGGTATTATAGATTATGTGAACAAGTGTTTATCCCAAGGTTAGGGTAGAACATCATATTCATCTGAACTTCTGCAATAATCTAAACTTTCCTGACGGGAGCCTATCACGATAGACTTTATAACCAATTTACCATGAATATCTAGTAAGTGCGACACTATCTGGATAATGGTAGATCGATTCATTTTTTTTTCTCTACCCCTTAAAAAGAATACAAAATGGAGAAATTACTAGTTCTTGATGGAAAGGATGTTAGAGTAATTTTGTATGGAAAATAGCAATTACGGTTCTAGAACGTAATTGTGAATTTACAAGTGCGTTTGAACTCTAATGTGGTTTTCTATGCAAGGATTGGGTTAACTCTCCAAGAACCTATGGAATACTCGCCTACCATTGGCTTAGTTTCTTTAAGCAATTATCTTCCAGTATTACGGTCCCACCATTGGGTGCCTTATACGGAAATAAAATTCGCCAATCATCACATTACTAAGCTAAGGTATAAGGGAGGTTGAGTCTTGATTATGCTGGACATTTCGAAATTGCCAATCGAGTTGGTCCAGCAGCATGCAAGCTCCAACTACCTCCAGCATTTAGTAAAATATTTGGCGCGTTCCACGTGTCTAATATGAAGAAATACTTGTTTGACGAATCACTGATCATTCCATATGATGAAGTCCACGTAGATAAGAAGCTTCGATATATTGTAAAACATGCTAAGACCATGGAATGGAAAATCCATAAACTTGGGCAAAACAAAATCAAGTTGGCCCAAGTCATCATTGAATTCAAGTTGTGCACATGCGATAGCATGGGAATGACGAGATCAGTTAAAAATAAAATATCCTTAACTCTTCCTTGTAGAACCAGACACAAGTGTTACCTCCTAAATTTCGGGACGAAATTTCTTAAATGAGGGGAGAATGTTACACCCTGCTTTTTTAAGCCTAATCCAGTACTACTGTAATCCGTGGTTATGTGAATAAAATATTATAAAGTTATTTTAGTCCAAAAACTCCAAATATATATGAGTTATATTTTATTATGTTCAAAAAGTTAAAATTTTGTCGTGCAACGAACACTGGCAACGACCCATGTAAGGTTAGAAGTCCAAAAAATATTCCAAAACACGCTAGAAGAATTAATGATATCTCAGGAAATATTGCTACAAGAAGTCGTGGATGCACTTATTGATAATGGAGAATGACCTAAAGTAATAAATTATTTGTGAAAACATTAATAATAGGTCATAAACTCATTTTTTAGAGGTTTCAGTTCGCGAAAGTTAGAAAATAAGCGAGTAGAAGCCGGTACATGACACCGTAAGGATCCGAACTCAACCAACTCCAAAAATTTACATCTTTATATGGTTTTGTAGGGAATTTTATGAGGAATCCAAATATGTAATTGGTTTTGTACAAAACACTTCCTAACTAGTTGTATTTTACAAAATATGATAAAGTGGGTATATGATTTAACAAGTTTTATCATAAAAATAAAATAATAAACCCAACCCCCACCCCATAGCCGGCCATCCCACCCCACCTATCTCTAGAATACATAAAGAAAATGTGTTGGTGGATTTTGATGCTTCCAGGAAAGCCTCTTTAGGCATGCAAGAGACAAGTGTGTTGCACACTCCTCCATAAGAATGTTTGCATGTCTCTAGGAAAACCGTCCATCTCTCTCTCTCTCTCTCCATTTCTCTTTCACATCCAAACTTCCATTACCATAAAACTTAAAAATCTATGGATTAAAATCCACACTTGAGGATGTAAGAGCATTTTGGATGGCTTTGTATGGGTTTACAAGCAAAATACATCATGCAAATTCTCATCTTCTTCATTTTCTTTAACTTTAAGGGTAAAAATCCATCATCATAACTCTTGATTTCTTAAGTCTTGAACTTATATCATGTTCATACATCTTAAAAGAGTTCACACAAACATGCAAACACATAAATACATGTAAAAATGGAACTTTGGTGAGATTTGTGTGTGTTGTGTGGGCTGTGAGTGTGTGTGTATGTGTGTGTGGGTTCCCTACACACATACTCATACATACACTCTTGTATAGTGGTTGCATGCTTATGATTTTGAGATCTAACTTTCTTGTTCTTGTGGCTTTGAACATGGTGTGTTTTATGTTGAGAAAGTATAGAGATATAGAGAAATCCGTGTGTGAGAGAGAAAGAGTATGAATGTGTGTGTTTAAGTGATTAATGTTACATACACTCTTGAATCTAGATGTTAGGGTTTGATTTTGTTATAAGGAGGATTGATTTTGTTGATTTTGCAAGAGTGATGATAAAAAGATATGTAAACGAAAGAAAAATAATTAGAGTTCTTGAAATAAAAGAAAACACACTTACATTTGTGAAAATACCTACATGCATGTCACTTGATTATCCTTTAAAATGATAATTGTGTTAAGTTGTGTAAAGTTATGATAAAATTTACATGCATGATTAAGGATGTTGTAGGACACATTGAAATATGAAAAAGTTAGGATTATTGCTAGAAAGGTTATATAAGATATGCGTACTTGCTAGTTGACAAAGTTTGTTAGGCACAATCCTTAAAAAGTTAATTTTGTCATGCATGCAAAAAGGTAAAGTGATGTTTATAATCTGGAGTTTTTGAAATATGAAAATGTGTTAAAATGACTCAAAATAATTTATAAAATTTACATAAAAATGATGTGACAAAATACTTAAGTGATACACCAAAAATGCACACTTTAACTAATACAAATGAATTTTTGGTTATCACCACACCAAATCTGGAAATTTTAAGTATTGCATGTATAAAGTTGTTAATTTTATGTGTTATATGAAGTACATGCTTCACTTGGTATAATTTAAGTGTCGGCTGCTTAAGTAGTCTAAAATTCGGCATTTTAACGCGAAACCGACTAGATTATAGGTGTTGTTTTGAAACAGCACCTAAAACTCAAAAGCTCATA